>NC_064816.1:8695348-8696499 GCF_023721935.1 Panthera uncia | reverse complement strand
AAAAAAAAAAAAAAAAAAAAAAAAAAAAGCTTCCGGAGCCCCACATTTCCCCGTGGGATCAAAGACTATATTATAATAATCGATCAAATGGACAACCAAATGAGACTCAGAGCCCCCGCCCCCCGCCAAAAAAAAAAAAAAAACAAAGTCTGGGCCTTGTTAAGGTCCGCATCTCCAATCTCCAGCCCCAGCTCCTGGCCCCCAAGAAGGCCCAGGGGAGCCTTTGGTCGAGCTGAGGTTGCGCGGGCGGGACGCGGGCAGGTACACCAGATAGGCAGCGCCACCTAGAGGCCGGTCGGCGAACGGCCAGGGCGTGGCGGGGTAGACCCCTCAGGGAATCTGCGGGGAGAGGCACTGAGCTGGGGGTGCAGGCAGGAGTCTAGAGGCACTGGGGTGGGAGTGAGGGGCACAACAGTACCCCTACTCCCGGCTCCAGAGACAGAAGCTGGACCAGCAGGGACAATACGGATGTAAATGCCCGGCCGCTCTATGGAAAAGACTTTCTACCAATTACTTGGAACAGAGTAGATGGCTCAGGAAAGACCTATGGCGTTTGGGGGCCGGAGAGGCTGCTGGCGCTGGAGGCCCTGTGAGCCTCCTCCTTCTCAGGAAGAGCCCTGGGGAGGCGGGAAGGCTGCAGAGGAGCTCCGGGAGCACCGTGCGGGGAGGGGCTGGCTAAGAAGAGGAGACAGGGAAGGTATTTGCAGGTCAGAAAACTAGGGGTCAGAAAGGTTCAATCCCTTGTCCAAGATCTCGCCCGAAGTCACATGGGGGGCGGGGGGAGGGGAACCTTAAAAGTGCACCCAGCTGGTTTCCCTCCAGTCAGCCCTGTGGCCTCCCAGAGGGTGAGGACACGCCCTTCCTGGCTGGCACTTGTCGTGCCCCCTTTCCCAGTACGCTTGTCCCCTCTCATCCTAAACCTCTCCCAAGTGCTGCCTCCCAGCGGCCAGGACCACTGGGGGTGCAAACCACTAAGCCACCAACCCAGAACAACAGTCTCCAGGTCTTTGAAGTTCAGGTGGCCAAAAGCCCAAGGTGGGTCAAGGTACTGCACCTGTCTCTATCTGCCACACCTCCCCACCGGCAGGGACAGCGCGGTCCTGCCACCTTGGGAACACAAGACAATCAAAAGTCCCCCGGTGGATGGACAG
>NC_064816.1:8658291-8695248 GCF_023721935.1 Panthera uncia | reverse complement strand
CCCCCCCCCCCCCCCCCCCCCCCCCCCCCCCCCCCCCCCCCCCCCCGTGACTACAGCTCCTCCCTGCCCTGCTCTGGGTCAGCAGGGTCCTGGGGTTTTTCACCTGCTGAGCAGAGGACACAGATGTGACCGGATTGCCCTGGAGGCACGGTGGTCTAGGCCGGGCCATCCAGCAGCAGTCTGAAAACAGCCACATTGCAATTTTCTAGTTGCCACATTGAAAAAAGTAAAAAAGAACAGGTGATTTTTTTTTTTCAGGTTTTTCAAGTTGAGGTGAAACTCACATAACTGAAAATTAACCATTTAAAGGGTTCACTTCTGGGGCGCTTGGGTGGCTCAGTCGGTTGTGCGTCGACTTTGGCTCAGGTCCTGATCTCATGGTCCGTGAGTTCGAGCCCCACATCAGGCTCGCTGCTGTCACTGCAGAGGCCGCTTCGGATCCTCTGTCCCCCTCTCTCTCTGCCCTGCCCCCCCCTCAAAAATAAATAAACATTTAAATGCAAAAAATAAATAGATAAAAATAAAGTGTTCAGGGGCGCCTGGGTGGCTCAGTCGGTTGGGCGTCTGACTTCGGCTCAGGTCATGATCTCACGGTCCGTGAGTTCGAGCCCCGCGTCGGGCTCTGTGCTGACAGCTCAGAACCTGGAGCCTGTTTCAGATTCTGCGTCTCCCTCTCTCTCTGACCCTCCCCCGTTCATGCTCTATCTCTCTCTGTCTCAAAAATAAATAAACGTTAAAAAAAAATAAAGTGTTCAATTCCATGGCACCTAGTACACCCCAGTATTATGCAACTATCACCTCTGTCTGATTTCAGAATAAACCCTGTCCCCATGAGCAGTCGCTGCCCATTTCTCCCTCTCTCAGCCTCTCGCAACCCCTAATCTGCTTTCTTTGCTATTTTTATAACATTTTTTATTTATTTTTGAGAGACAGAGCATGAGCGGGGAAGAGGTAGAGAGAGAGGGGGAGACACAGAATCCGAAGCAAGCTCCAGGCTCCGAGCTGTCCGCACAGAGCCCGACGCGGGGCTCGAACCCACAAACCTCGAGGTCATGACCTGAGCCCATGTCGGACGCTTCACCGACTGAACCACCCAGGCGCCCCTCCTGGGGTCATTCTTGAGCTCTGTTGTGCCACCACTGTCCAGGAGGGTCCGGGGCAGGATGCCAGATGCCCCCCGCCTGTGGGCTCGGCGCTGGGGTAAGCAGGTGATGCCCGCACAGCTAGGGTGGGACAGGCTGTCCTCCAATCCCTGTTCTGTCACCTCTGGCTACCTGTTCCACTGCTCCGCCTCACCCACAGAGGCACGTGTCCTGCTGTGAATGTCCTGTGTTGCTGTAACCCGCACTCATATGTTGATGCCCTAACCCCCAAGGTGACGGTATGATGAGAGGGCCTCTGGGAGGTGTTTAGGCCACAAAGGAGAGCCCTCCTGAACGGGAACCGTGCCGTTGCGAAGGAGACCCCGGAGCCCTCCCTCGGCCCTTCCGCCAGGTCGGGGTACGATGAGCAGTTGCCGTCTGTGAACCGGGGAGAGCCCTCTCACCGTCTGCCTCGATCGTGGACTCCCAGCCCCCAGAACCGTGAGAAACAAATGTCTCTCGCCCTTCCGTCCCTCGGACGGTTGTTAGAGCGGCCGGCGCTGACTGAGATATGTCCCCACCGGGGACCTCAGCCTTCCAATCAATAACATAGGAGCGAAATAGGAAGGATGTGTGTGCGTGCGGGTCGATGATGCTGTAGAGCAAGAGAAGGAGGCCGCGTGCCTCCGGGGTCGGGGGGTGCAGGGGGCTTGGGCATCCGGCAGGAGACGCCGGCCGCAGAGGCCAGTGCCTAAGACCCGGGAGCCATTGCTGGCCTGTGGGTTCCCCTGAGTCGGCGGGTCACGCACTGGGCTTGTCCCCTGGTGCAGAGCCCGGGCAGGGCTGGGAGAAAGAAGGCAGCCGGGGCGAGGGAGACCTCGGGTCAACAGGGACCCAGCCAGGGGCTGTTACAGGGTTGCTTCTTGTGTTCCCAGCTTTCTCGGGGCAGACCCGCCGGGCCTGGGGGGGGCCACGCCAGGCCTTCCTCTGACTCATCCATCCTGGTGAGGACCCCGCAGTGGAGGCGGAGAAAGCAGCCTTTAAATATAGCTCAGCACCATCTGATGCTCCGGGACTGATGGAAGGAAGCCAGTGGCCGCCCCTGACCCAGCCAGCCTCCCTCCGCGCTAGGTTCAGACCTCCTCCCCGCCCCGCCCCTCCCCCACGGCCCCCACCCCCGCCTCCCTGCCTCCCCGCCCCTTCCCTCAAGGGCTCAGACGTTTAGGCTTTCTGTAAATGTGAGATATAAAAAAAACCGGGGGGGGGGGGGGGGGGGGGCGGGCGCAGGGGTGGGGAATGGCCACTGGCTGGCGGAGAGATACCGCCCCCATAGGGCCCTGAGCAGTGACACGGCGACAAGCTGGCATTTAGCGTCAGGCAGAAGGAGGCCAGCCAGCTGGGGGAAAGCCAAGTCTGACTTTATCCAGGCCCCTCTCCTTGGCCCACACCGGGCCCTGGAAATGGCAAATTGTGGGGCGCCTGGGTGGCTCAGGCGGTTGAGCGTCCCGCTTGGGCTCCGGTCATGATCTCACAGTTCCGTGAGTTCAAGCCCCACTTGGCGCTTGCTGCTGTCAGGGCAAAGCCTGCTTTGGATCCTCTCTCTCTCTCTCTCTCTCTGCCCCTCCCAGGTTCGTGCTCTCTCTCTCTCTCTTGCTCTCTCAAAAATAAAAAAAATTTAAATCTTGTTATAAAAAGAAAGAAAGAAGTTGCAAATGGTGCGGATGCCCTGAGCCAAGGAGAGTCAAACCTGCCCCAGGAACTTACCTCACTGAGGACACAAGGACATCCTGCTCCTGGCTGCGGGTCCCACAGGGCTCCAGCCCCGGACTGGCCCCCACGCATCGGGTGGCCCGGGATACAAGAGCACCAGCCACCTACCCCCCCCGTCCCCCCCCCCCCCCCCCCCCCCCCGCCCCCGACGGCTGACCACTCCCTGCTTTCTGCCAGCCCTTCTCCTATATGTTGAACACCAGCTGTGTGTCGGGCACAGGTCCAGGAGCAGTGAGGGCATGCCCAGTAGTAAGACGGGCACTGTCCATATCTCATGGGCTCACGGTCAGATGGAGGAGGCACAAAGCACATCAAGAGAAAAACACCAACAAACCCAAAGAGAAAGCATGGAGATAACGACTGCTGGGAGGAAGCCGGCCTTCCTCAGAAAGGGAAGGGGAAGTGTCCATGAGACGGAGAAGGAGCACACTGAGAGGACCAGGATGCAACGTGCATCCTCCTCGGGACTATTGGGTCTTTATCCTGAGGGCAGTAGGGAGCCACTGAAGGCTCAGGAGGACTGGCATGCTCGGACTTCTACTGACTTACGGACAGAGAGTGGATCG
Source organism: Panthera uncia (assembly GCF_023721935.1). Lineage (NCBI taxonomy): Eukaryota > Metazoa > Chordata > Mammalia > Carnivora > Felidae > Panthera > Panthera uncia. The sequence continues at coordinate 8,691,830 of NC_064816.1, read as the reverse complement.
AGTGATTACCAGAGGGTGGGGAGGGAGTGGGGGACTCGCGTTTAATGGGGACAGAGTTTCAGTTTGGGAAGATGAAAAGGTGCTGGGGATGGATGGTGGGGAGGGCTGCGTGACAAGGTGAATATACGCAAAGCCACTGAACTTTCACTTGAGAATGGTTCAAATGGTAAATCTCACGTGTCTTTTATGACAATTTTAAAAAGTAGGGGCGCCTGGGTGGCTGAGTCGGTGAAGCGTCCGACTTCGGCTCAGGTCATGATCTCACAGTTCGTGGGTTCGAGCCCCGTGTCGGGCCCCGGGCTGACAGCTCGGAGCCTGGAGCCTGCTTCGGATTCCGTGTCTCCCTCTCGCTCTGCCCCTCCCCTGCTCGCGCTCTGTCTCTCTGTCTCTCAAAAATAAATAAACATTAAAAATAAATAAACTTTTAAAAAAAGAAGTTTTTTTTCCCTCTGAATTTATTATCCAATTTGTCTTTTTTTAAAAAAAAAAACAGGCAAAAAGGTTTAGTTTTATTTTAGTTTAGCTTTTTTAGGCACAAAGTTTTGCTACATCATACAACGTGGATGAATCTCAAACCACGCTAACTGAAAGAAGCCAGGCACAAAACGTGGTGGTGAACGTACTAAATGCCAGGCAATCATCCACTTTAAAATGGCTAATTTAGGGGCGCCTGGGTGGCTCAGTCGGTTGAGCGGCCGACTTTGGCTCAGGTCATGATCTCACAGTCCGTGAGTTCGAGCCCCGCGTTGGGCTCTGTGCTGACAGCTCGGAGCCTGGAGCCTGTTTCAGATTCTGTGCCTTCTTCTCTCTCTGACCCTCCGCTGTTCATGCTCTGTCTCTGTCTCAAAAATAAATAAACATTAAAAAAATAAAATAAAATAAAATGGCTAATTTAGGGGCACCTGGCTAACTCAGGCTGTGACAGCGTGAGACTCTTGATCTCAGGGTCTCGAGTTCAAGCCTCATGTTGGGCGTTGAGCTCACATACAAACATACAGACACACAGGTTGATTTAATGTACATATGTTTTGCCAAAAGAAAGAAAAAGAAAGGAAAGAAGGAAGGAAAGGAAAGAAGTGGAAGGGAAGGGAGGGAGGGAGGGAGGGAGGGAGGAAGGGAGTGGGGAGGGCAGGCAAACCCACTGGCCGCAGACGTGTCTCTAGACCCAAGGCAGTGACAGCGAATAGCACCCAGCGAGGGAGGTGACAGCAGGTGAGGGCAGGGAAAGGCTGAGGAAAAGGGAAAACACTGGGACAGTAGAGGGGACGTGGTGGCTGCTTAGATGGGCTGTGGCTCTTGGGGTGGTTCTGTTGGGGCTGGAACCCTCACCGCGTGTCCCGGCTGTGCCCGCCCCCCGCCTGCCCCGTCCCCTTGTTCAATCCCACTCCACTTTGAAGGCCCAGATGTCCCCCCACCGCCTGAGGACCGTCCTAGCCTCCCCTTCCCGGCATGATTATCGGTCCCTGTGTGTCCCCGAGCCACCCACGCAAACGCCACCCACCTGTGCACTGAGGCAACATCCCCAGAAGCCCTGAGTCAGAGGAGGGTTGACGCTCGGTTCTCAGACCCTGTAGAGCAGGGGTCTGCAAACTTCTCGGGGGGGGGGGGGGGGGGGGGGGGGGGGGGGGGCGGGGGGAAGGCCAGACAGGAAGTATTTTTTCTTTTCGGCTTCGAGGGGTCAGGCAGTCTCCGTTGCAATGATTCAACTCTGCCACTTCGAATAAAGGCCGCCACAGCCGACAGGGAAATGAGCGGGCGCAGCTGTGTGTCGATAAAACTTTATCTGCGGACACGGAGTTAGTCCACGGAAATACATTTGCCGGGGAACACCGTGTGGATTCGAGGAGTCCGAGATGTGAATCTGATGCATTTAGCTGTTGGAATACGATTGCCATCGGAACGATAACTAGCACCTGTATTGCATCGTGGAATTATCATCTCCTGGTCGGAGTTGCAACGATCAAGAGTTCTGGTCTCTTAGCAAATCTGATGGTTATGATATTGTGTATATCCACTCTACCCTGCGTTAGCTCTTCAGGACTTATTTTCTATTCATTGCCAGGTTGTACCCTTAAACAACATCTGTCCTATCCCTCCAACCCCCTTGGATACTGAAATCTGAACTGCATATAATTTTCACATCGTGGTGGGTTGTCTTTTTTTTTTTTTTTTTTTTCCCCAACCATTTAAAAACGAAAAGGCCATTCTCGACTCGCAGGCTGTGCAGAAACAGGCAGCAGGCTGCATTTAGCAAATGAGGTCTGCGGATGGTTCCAACGCCACCTCTTGCCCCACATCTGCTCCTTCTAATACCATAGCAGGGAGTCTGGAAGGATGATCCGGGGCTTTAAAAAGATAGCATCATGAAGATAATAGAGGGGCGCCTGGGGTGGCTCAGTCGGCGAAGCATCCGACTTCCGCTCAGGTCATGATCTCGCGGTTCGTGAGTTCGAGCCCCGCGTCGGGCTCTGTGCTGACAGCTCGGAGCCTGGAGCCTGCTTCAGATGCTGTGTCTCCCTCTCTCTCTGTTCCTCCCCCACTCGCACTCTGGCGCGCTCTCTCTCTCTCTCAAAAATAAATGAAGATTAAAAATTTTTTAAAAGATAACAGACTCACATTGCTATAAGCAAAAGGTCCCGTGGTACAGAGTCCTTCTGTCTCCCATCCTGCACCCATAGCTTCATGGGGGTTCCTTAGGATCAGAGAACATTCAGGCTCCGGCTACAGATGGTTCGGCACGAGGCGCGGGCAGCCGCTGGAAGCAGGGAGCGGCAGTACCTCTGTCCCTTCCCAGGACACCCTGGAAGGACAGTTGCGAAGGGCAATCCTCCCAGCCTCCCGGCGGGCAGAGCTTCAAACAGGGCACCTGGCTGTTCATTTCCGTTGGAGGGAGAAATAGCCGATGTGCAATCATATGCCGGTTCGTGGGCTGCAGCCGGAAGGTCAATGACTTGAAAGGAAAATGACTGGAAAACTGGTGACGGGGTCGCCTGGGAAGGTGTGTGGACCCACCTCTCTGAGTGGACAAGGGAGAGTGAAGGTACTTACGCCCCCTGATGGTCTAAATATGTCCCCGCCCCCAGACACACCCGGAAATCCTAACCCCCAAAGTAATGATATTAGAATGGGGGTTGGGGGGCCCATGGGTGGCACGCTAAGCATCTGGCTTCAGCTCAGGTTGTGATTTCGTGGGGGTTTTTTTGTTTGTTTTTTGAATTTTTTTTGTTACATTTATTTATTTTTGAGACAGAGAGAGACAGAGCATGAGCGGAGGAGGGGCAGAGAGAGAGGGAGACACAGAATCTGAGGCAGGCTCCAGGCTCTGAGCCATCAGCACAGAACCTGATGCAGGGCTTGAACTCACCAACTGTGAGATGGTGACCTGAGCCAAAGTCGGATGCTCCACGGGCTGAACCACCCAGGTGCCCCAACACTACTTTTTTTTAATTAATTAATTAATTATTTTATTATTTATGTTACATTTTTTAAAATGTTTACTTTTGAGAGAGAGAGAAAGAGAGAGTGCGAGCAGGGGAGGGGCAGAGAGAGACACAGAATCCGAAGCAGGCTCCAGGCTCTGAGCCATCAGCACAGAGCCCGATGCGGGACTCGAACTCACAAGCCATGAGATCATGACCTGAGCCGAAGTCGGACGCTTCACCGACTGAGCCACCCGGGCACCCCATCCGCAGGGGAGGATTTTAATAAGCAAGTGAATAGGAGGACCCATTCTGTGGACACCAACAGGCCTCTTTCTCCAGACCCCCCTGTCATCATTCCAGGCCCCCCCCCCACCCTGCCCCATCTCCCCTCCCGCCTGGGTGACCCGTTAGCCACATGCTCTATGCTGTGGCTCCGCTCTCCCCACCATCCACCTACCTCGGTTTCTGAGGACCTCCAAGGGGGCCGGCACCCGCGATGCACCCCCACACACACACAGGCCGAAGGCCAGGCCACCTCCACTTGTGCAGACAGGTCTGGGAGGAGGGAAGCCTCAGGCTCCTGCAGGAGCAGGGCCTAGCACGGGGCAGGCTCCTTCCCCTTACTCCTGCGCAGCACACCCCTGTAAATCCTTTCATTTGAAGCCAGAGCAGAAGCGTGAAACACTTCCAGCTTGCTGACTTCCTTCTGTTTTTTTAATTGTGATAAAATTCAGAGAACATAAAATTAACCCTTAGCCACTGTAAAGCGTATGATTCAGCGGCACGTGGGACTTTCACAATGTTGTGCAACCATTGCCACTATCTAGTTCTAGAATATGCCCACCGCCCCGCCTCTGAGCCCCCTGCCTCGCCAAGGAATAATCTGGACCCCTTAAGCAGTCACTCCCCGGGGTGCCTGGGTGAGTCAGCCCATTGAGCACTGACTCTTGGTTTCTGCTCAGGTCCTGATCTCAGGGTTCTTGAGTTCGAGCCCCGCGTCCAGTTCTGCGCTGACAGCTCGGGGCCTACTTGGGATTCTCCCTCTCCCTCCCTCTCTCTCTGCCCTCCCCCACTGGCGTGCGTGCTCTCTCTCTCTCTCTCAAAATAAACAAAAAACTTAAAAAAAAAAAAAAGGCAGTCACTCCCCATTTCCCCCTCCCGGGCCCCTGGCAACCACTAATCCACTCTCTGTCTCTATTTGCCTGTATTGAATATTTCATGTAAATGACGTCACAATAGTGGCCTCTTGTGGTTGGCTTTGAACATAATGTGTTTGAACATAATGTGTTTGAACATAAAGGTTCATCCACGTGGGAGTATGTATCAGAGCTTCATTCCTTTTTATGGCCAAATAATAGTCCATAGTATGGAGGGACCACATTTGTTTATTCATTCTTTTTTTTTTTTTTTAAGATTTTATTTTAGGGCCACCTGGGTGGTTCAGTAGGTTAAGTGTCTGACTCTTGATTCCGGCTCAGGTCATGATCTCAAGGTTTGTTAGTTCGAGCCCCACATCCCACTCGCTGCTGTCACCGCAGAGCCCTCTTCGGATCCTCTGTCCCCCTCCCTCTGCCCCTCCCCTGCTTGCGCGCTCAAAAATAAATAAACATTAAAAACACAACAGTACAGCAAGGACATGACAACGGAGAGCTAGCTCAGCAAATGTGGGTGGAATAAATGAATGAATCAACGTTTTGAGGAACCTTTCCTCCGCAGCACTGCCGTTTTGGGTGACTGAGAAGCTGTCTGGCTAAGGTGAGAGCCTCAAATGCCCTAGCTGGGGGGGGTAGGGGGATGCAAAGGCAGAGGAGCCCCGTGAAACAGAGGGAGGGGTATAGACTCCTTCCTGAACTCCTAGTGGTTTTCTGGAAAGGTCCCAGAGGTAATGCCCAGCTCTAAGGGACAGAGGAAGAGGCTGCCAGGGTTCTCCCAAGACAACCCAGGAGGTGAGGTCAGCCTCTAGAGCGGAGGCAGCACCCCCAGCAAGGATGGGCCCGCTGTCCCACGGGGCTCACCGCCCCCCTGGCCACCTGCTCCCAGCCCGCCGACAAGTGTCAGGGAGGGGAGGGCGGAGGAAGGAGAGGCACAGGAAACAGACAGGATCGGACAAGCCCCTGGACAAGACAAGCTCTTGGAAAGGATCAAGGAACCATGTACAGGCGCCCAGCCTGGCCCTGCATCTGCCAGCTCAGTGTGGCGGTGAGGAGGATGGCAGGTCACCTCAGTCTCTGTCACCGGCCGGGGACGGCCTCTCTCTTGTCTTCCTCCCCTGTCCCGGCCCCCCACATCTGTCACCTTCCAAATCCCCAGGGCAAACTGCCCAGAGACGCCGTCCCGAACCCTCAGACACGTCACTCGGTCACGGCCACAGTCGGAAGCCACACACGCCACCACCCTCCTGAGCAGCAGCCACTGAGGGCCGGGCCTCCACCGGTGGAGACACATGGGAGTCCCTGAAGGCCCCTGTGGACTCCCAGGAACCCCCGCTGCCCGGGAGAAACAGGCTGCAAGAGACCAGATGAGGGCCGTTTACTGCAATAAACAGAGACCTCTGCCTTCCTGGTGGGGGGTGGGGAGCAGAACATTCTAATGTGCCCCTGCCACAGGCTCTCCCTGACCACCTTCCCAAATCAGCCACCACTCTCCCCAGTCCCCTACAACTCTCTCCCTCTCTCACAACCCTATTGTATTTCTTCGGAGTGTTTATCTCTATCTGACTTCACAGTGTCTGTGGCCACTCAACCCCGCTTGGCCCCCACCCCGATAGGAAACAAGGTCTCCACAAACCATAAGAGACTCTTTAAATTAAAAAAAAATTTAGTGTTTATTATTTATTTTTGAGAGAGAGAGAGAGAGAGAGAGAGAGAGACAAGGCATGAGTGGGAGAGGGGCAGAGAGAGAGAGGGAGAATCCAAAGCAGGCTTCAGGCTCCGAGCCGTCAGCACAGAACCCGACGCGGGGCTCGAACTCACAGGCTGTGGCATCATGACCTGAGCCGAAGCCGGACGCTCAACCGAATGAGCCACCCAGGGGCCCCCCCATAAGACACTCTTAAAACAGAACAACCTGAGGGGTGCTGGTGGGCTGTTGGGTAGGGGGATGGGCTAAATGGGCAATGGGCATTAAGGAGGGCACTTGCTGGGATGGGCACTGGGTGCTACATGTAAGTGATGAGTCACTAAATCCTGAAATCATTATTACGCTATATGTTAACTGATTGGGACTTAAATAGAAATACATACGTACATACAAGGTCTCCAAAGACGGGGACCCCCTAGACCCCCAGTCCAGGGATTGGCAAACTTCTTTTTTTTTTTTTTTAACATTTTTTTAAATTTTTTTTTTTTTATTTATTTTTGAGACAGAGAGAGAACATTAGCAGGGAAGGGGCAGAGAGAGAGGGAGACATAGAATCTGAAGCAGGCTCCAGGCTCTGGGCTGTCAGCACAGAGCCCGACGCGGGGCTCGAACTCACAGACTCTGAGATCATGACCTGAGCCAAAGTTGGATGCTCAACCGACTGAGCCACCCAGGCGCCCCGGGATTGGCAAACTTCTGCAAAGAGCCAGATAGGAAACGTGCTCGGCTTTGCGGGTCTCTGTGGCAACAACCGTGCTCTGCCCTCTCACCCACGGTGGTGGCCACCATCAAAAAACCCCAAACGGGCGTCGGTGGGGAATGTGGAGAAATCGGAGCCCCTGCACACTGTTGCCACCAACATAAAACAGGGCGGGTACCCTGGAAAACAGCATGCTGGTTCCCCCCAAAATTAAAAATAGAATCACCATATGACCCGGCAATGGCGCTTCTGGGTCGACGCCCCCAAAGAATTGAAAGCAGGGTCTTCAAGAGATTTTTGTAGGGGCGCCTGGTGGCTCAGTCAGTTAAGCATCCGACTACGGCTCGGGTTCCTGAGTTCGAGCCCCGCGTCGGGCTCTGTGCTGACAGCTTGGAGCCCAGAGCCTGCTTCGGATTCTGTGTCTCTCTGTGTCTCCCTCTGTCTCTCCCCGTCCCCGGCTCATGCTCTGTCTCTCTCTCTCTCTCTCAAAAATAAAAAGATTTTAAAAAAAGAAGAAGAAGAAAAACAATCGCAGACAATATGGACGTGACTGCCGAAACTGTAATTTCCTATGATTCTGTGTCTCATGGAATACTCATTTTCTCTTGCTTTCATCTGTTTAATCATGTAAAAACCATTCTGAACCAGAAGGCCGTGAGGAGGATGGGCGGATGTGGCCCGCGGGCTGTGGTTTCGAGACCCCGGTCCAGTCTGCCGGCCCTGCGTGTTGTGCCTCTGGACTGGCAGGGGCTGGGGTCGTGCACTTGCTGCACGAACGAATGCATGCATGCACGAATAATGGCACAGCTGGCCAGCAAGCAAACCCCAGAACCTTCGCTTCTGTCCTGAGCACCTTCGGGAAAGCCAATTAACCTCTCTGGGCCTTGGGTTTTCAGCTGTAAACGATCTAGGCTGGCACCCGAGCTGGGTGTGCCTCCACTCACCGGGCCTCCTCTGGTTCCTCCCACTCCTTCTCCGGCTCCGGGGCAGGGGTGGGGGAGGGCGGTTGGGAAACCAGGAAGCTCTAAGAGAGAAGATAGGAGCCTCCCGCCCTGGCTCAGAGCCGGGACCTCACTCCTTGTGTGCACCCCTCCCCAGCCCAGGCCGACGCTGAGGTCTGCTGGGAACCACACACACAGTCTCTCGTCCAGGCCTAAATATATTCCAACCTCAGGGACATTCCACACCCCACGCTCATTTCCGCCTTTCTGCCCAGCACGGTGTCAAGAACCAAAATCCAAGTGGAAGGTTGGGGGCCATGGAGGAAGAGGAGGAGGGACGGAGCCAGTGTGATCAGTCTGAGATGTGGCTTCAAGGGTCCTGGTGGTGATGGGGATGCTGGGAAAGCTGAGAATGAGGGGGCCTCCCCCCCTCCCTTCCAGCCTGCACAGTGCTTCCCTCCTCTGCTCGCAGCTTCGTGAGTCACCATTCTGGCATTCGCTGGCAGAGAGCCAGGGCTGGGTGGGATGTCAGGGCGGCAGGCGGGCGGGCGGGGAGACCTACTTTAGCCTTGGTTTCTCCCCCACGCCCACAAGGGCCTTGGGTCTCAGAGCACACACCCCACACCTACTCAGTACATCCAGAGGCCAGGTTGGGGCTTCCCACGTCTGCTGCCCTGGGAACCAGGAAGGAAGGGCTGCCTGTCGCCACCCACCTGGGGCACTGCCCAAGTCCAGCCACCAGGGGCTGGGGAGGCCAGCACCCCTGTCTCCAGGTAGAGCGGATGTGGCCTAGAAAGGGCGCCCTGCTGGCCCCTCCCCAAGATGCCAGAACCTGCCAATCACCTCCGTGCCCAGGACTCCAGCCAAGGCCCCAAGTTTGACTCCACATCTGTATTTGGGAAAAGACACACACACACACACACACACACACACACAGTGGGGAGAGGCAGGGCAGTGGAAGGCGGGCGGCGAGCCTACGCCTCACCCACTCCACCCCAACATTCAGCCACGCTGGGGGACGTTTTTCGGCTGCCACAACTACAGGAAGAGGCACTTGTGGCACCTAGTGGGTGGAGGCCACCGCTGATGCTCGACACCCTCCGATGCACGAGGCAGCCCCACCGCAGAGAGCCATCCGGCCACAAAAAGTCCAGAAACGCCAGCCATGTGCCCAGGTTCGAATCCAGGCTACAGCACTTTTCAGCTGTAAAGACTATATGCAGGATAGCCCCGTGGTGCCTCAGTTTCCTCCACGGGAAACAAGGAGAATGTCATAATAAGTCAGGCAGTGAGGACTCTGGGAGTGGAGCACTTTAAGTACTAAGCAGTAGCTTCTATGGTTGTCATTCTCCTTTTTTTCTTTTTTTCCTTTAAAAGTAATCTCTAGGGGCGCCTGGGTGGCTCAGTCGGTTGAGCGTCCGACTTCGGCTCAGGTCACGATCTCGCGGTCCGCGGGTTTGAGCCCCGCGTCAGGCTCTGGGCTGATGGCTCAGAGCCTGGAGCCTGCTTCCGATTCTGTGTTTCCCTCTCTCTCTGCCCCTTCCCCGTTCATGCTGTGTCTCTCTCTGTCTCAAGAATAAATAAACGTTAAAAAAAAATTTTTTTTTAAAGTAATCTCTATCCCCAGCGCAGCGCTCGAACTCACGGCCCCGAGATCAAGAATCCTATGCCGTACTGACTGAGCCAGCCAGGCAATCCCGCTGTCATTCTTAAGAGGTCAGGCTTCAGGGCGCCTGGGTGGCTCAGTCGGTTAAGCGGCTGACTTCGGCTCAGGTCATGATCTCGCGGTCCGTGAGTTCAAGCCCCGCGTCGGGCTCTGTGCTGACGGCTCGGAGCCTGGAGCCTGTTTCAGATTCTGTGTCTCCCTCTCTCTGACCCTCCCCCATTCATGCTCTGTCTCTCTCTGTCTCAAAAATAAATAAACTTTTAAAAAAAAAAAAAAAAAAAGACCTCAGGCTTCAAGTCCCACAGACTTGAATTCGAATTTGACATTTGTCGTGGGGCACCTGGCTGGCTCAGTGGGGAGAGCATGAGCCTCTTGATCTCGGGGTCGTGAGTTCAGGTCCCATGTTGGGCATAGAGCTTACTAAAAAACAGGTAAACAAACCACACACACACACACACACACACACAAAATAAAACAAAAAAACCCTGACACCTCTCAGCTGGATTTGGATAAGTGCTGTCACTGCCTGTCTCCGGAGTCACTAGGGGCAACAGATGAGCTACTGGGCACACAGCCTTAATGTGCGTTGGGGACACAGGGGTGCTGAGTAAACTCTTGCTGAGCTCAGGAGGGCCTGAGCCTGGAAGGGGCAGGAGGGGACATAAGACCATCTGGCTTCTGGGTTCCACGGATGCCATGGCAACGGGACAGGATGGGCTCAGGTGCAAGAGAGTTGGAGGCGAAGGTTTCAGGGAGGATTCACGCTGGCCACAAGCGCCAAGCGGGAAGCATATGGCCCCGTGCGTGCGTGAGGCCAGGCCAACCTGGAGTGTGGCTGCCAGGAGCCTTCTAGCTGAGGAACTTTCCCCAGCTTTCTAGAACATACAGGCCAGCTGCAAGGAGGGGAAGTCACTGAGAGCAGGGAACAGGCACACTAGGGTAATCTAGGACAATCGGGGATAGAGAATTTCTCCGGAGCTGCGTGTGTGTGCGTGAGCGAGCGTGTGGGTAACCCACTGGGCCTAGACTCAGCGCACGGTGTCGAGGGGACTGAGCCCGCTCTCCCCGGCCGACCAGAAACCCGGGTCCAAGCTCGGGACATGGCCCTGGGGGAGGCTCCTCGCTCTGGCCTTCCCAGCCTTCAGGGATAGGGCTGGCTTGAGTCACAGCGGAACTGCTGGGAGACTGTGCATGTGTGTGCCCACACCCCCCCCATGGTGAACAGACAGTCGTGAGAGAGAGGGGCAAGCCTAAGGAGAGAGGAGGGAGGCACAGGGAAATACGATGATGCCCGGAAGCAGCCATTGATGCATAGCGTCCCCAAGGGCCCTGCAAATGGCAGCCGGGGCTCCACAGAGGCCAGGGACGCAAAGCAAAGCAGGAGAGGGGAAGACATCCCCCCCCCACCCCGCACCCCCTATCCCGGCTGAAAGGAAAGCTTCGGTGGTCCCAGTGCGGGCCCCGTTCCCACGGCCCGCTTCTCTGTTTTCTTCAGAACCGGCCTCACACCCACCCCTCTCAGAAGAGAATGCCTTGTCCCAAGCCACATGTGGCCCCTTTGAAAATTCCGGTGACTGTTTATAAGGCAGTGTCCGTGGGGATTTGGAGGGTAGCTGGGGAATACATGGCACTCAGTGCGGCAGGCTCCAGCCGCCGCTCCGATTCAGAGCCTGAGCGGGAAAGGGTCGCGAGACTACCCCCCCCCCACCCCGCCTCTACCCCCCCCCTACCCTGAGGAGTCTGAACGTTGCCGCCTGCAGGGACTCGGCAGTGGGTTAACTGCAGGCCTGCTTTGCCTTCCCCGGTGGGGTGGCGGTGGCTAGAAGCCAGGACAAGGTTCATTCCGGAAGGGCGGGCCACAGAAGGGAGGGGAGGAGAGGGGAAGGGGGCCTCAGGTGGATGCTGGCTGGCGGTAGGCTGGCCTGGGCCCGAACCCCAGCTGCTGGGCCTCTAACAGGCCCCCCCCCCCCCCCCCGCCTGCCCTCCGGTCTGAAAGGCAAAGCAGTGAGCCACTTCCTGTCCCAGACACCAGCAAGGGGGCCTGCCAGCAGCCTTTGCAGTCTAGAAGTTTGGTTTTGCTTAGTAAATAATGATTACAAAAAAAAAAAAAAAAAAAAGAACAAAACAAAACAAAACACCCCAACCCCCAAACCAACTTGATCCTCCTCAAGCCCTTGGGTTGAACGTGCACACATTGGCCCTTGGGGAGGTTTTTGCTGTCAGAAAGGGGAGGAAAAAATGATACAGTCACCCAGCAAGTGGGTGTGAAAAAGCTGAAGAGGGCATTTGGTGGGCCAACCTGGGGGGCGGCGGGCCAAGGATGCAAGGAGAGAGAGAAAAGGCTGCCCAGTGGTGGCAGGGAGACCTGGGGCCCCGTGGCCCTCGCCCTGCCCCACCCCACCCCACCCCAGCTCTCTTTCCTTATCAGTGAATGGAAGATAAGCCACTGGGTATATACAAGCAAAAGTCCACTGGGGTGGACAAGGGCCTTCGTGACCCCTGCCCCCCACCCCATCCCCCCCAATCCAGGAGAGAAAGAGAAACAATGCACTTTGTTTTACTAGACACACGTTTGCTCTAGGCCTTAATTCCCTCATCTGTAAAATGAGGCCAGTGAAAGTGTCTACTTTAATTTTTTTTGTTTCTTTTGAGAGAGAGCGAGCGAGACAGCAGAGAGCCCTGCTAGCGCACAAGTGGGGGAGGGGCAGGGAGCAGGAGAGAGAGGATCCCAAGCAGGCTCCACACCATCAGTGCAGAGACTGACATGAGGCTCGAACCCACAAACTTCGAGATCATGACCTGAGCGGAGATCAAGCGTCGGATGCTTCCCGGACGGACTGGGCCGCCCGGGTGCCCCAGGCCTACTTGAGCTCTGATTTAGGCTTGCAGTGATGGATAACTGAGAATGTGGGAGGGCCAGGCACAGCACCTGGCTGGGTGGGAGGCATCACTGTGTGCAGTCTCTTCTTAGAACAGGGCATGTTATCTGGCCTGTAACTACCCAAAAGCCTCCGGGGCCGGATGCTGGGGCTCCAGGGACCCTCAGAAGCTCCTGGAGCCTCACAGACTCTCCTGAGGGTGAACCTCTCTGGCTAGCTCTGTAAACAGAAGAGACTTCGCATGAATTCTCAAGGAACACAACAGCTAATTCCCCAGCGTATCTTCCCGGAGCTCCAAGAGACAGCAAAAGGTTTCCCAGACCCCCAGCTCAGGTCGCTTGGGCCCATTAGGATCACGCTGTGCTCCTCTCAGGCCCTTGGAAGAACTTCCCAAGCAGGGAAACTGAGGCCCGGACCAGGGAGCCAACTGGCTGGGGGGTCGTGACCTCCGGCTCATCTGGCAGGGCAGCAAGACCTTGGATTCACCTGGGTCCCTCGGCCGGGCCAAGCCCATCCCCCAGAGATCCTGGGATGTCTCAGCCCTCAGCACAGCGGATTCTCCCAGGCTAGCTATGCCCCGTCCCCCACCCCCCGGGGGGGGGGGCACAACCCTCAGCTCACCAGAGAGCAGAGAACCAGGCTCTATCACTCCACTGAGGACCGCAAGGGGTGCATTCGCCTTGCCCTTTCTGATCATTTGTGAAAACAAGACCTGGGACGGGAGAGAAAGAGCTGCACGTTCGCTAGCTCGGTGGACAAATCCCCTCCGGCTCCCTTTCCACAGGCCAGGCCCCTGAGATGCTGCCCCAAGCTGCACCCCGAGGGAAGGGTTAACAGGAAGCGCCTGGCCGTCCAGCAGCTACAGAAGCCCATTGTTCTGTCAGTCCCCTCCCCCTCGTCCAGGATGACCCTCTGGGGAGCCCCTTCAAAAGGGCCGGACTGGTGTCTCCAGGCTGCTGGCCAGCCAGTCGGGAGAGTGAGCACAGGAAAAGGAAACCCGCCGGGCGCGGGCTGGGGCACAGCTGTCACCGCCACATCCCCCGGGGGCTTTCCGAGGAAGGGGCGGGGGTGCTCAGCCTTGCCTGCCCCCGAGTGGGCAGCCCTCCCTGCGGTCCCCATCTGGAAGCCAGAAAGCTTTGATCTCGAGCCTTTAGGTACAACTGAAGCTCCTGCCTCCCTCCACCCCGCTTCCCCCTCCCGCCCCCGCTTCTCCCCCCCGCCCCCCCCATCTCTGGTTCAGAAAGTTTCACACCCCGCCCCTCCTCCATCGGATTTCAGATCTTTTCTTCTCCAGGTCCCGTCAGCTTTTTCTGATTAGCAGCCTCGGGTGGGGGGGTGGAGGAAGCGGGTGCTTTGGTAGGGCGTCCTGGGTTTGAGGGGCGCTCGGAGGAGGAGGGCTGTTAGCAATTCCCTGGGAGACCCTGGGGGCGGGCAGGGCGAGGACGAGCAGCTGGCCACCAGATGTGGGTGGACAGACGGAGGAGGAAATTAATTGGTGCCAGTCGGTGGCGGGCGAGGAAAGGCAGGTCCCCAGGGGGCCAGGGGAGCCGCCCAGGTGCGGGAGGGAGCTGAAGGAGTGAGGGGGGCAGTGAATGTTTAGGTTATTATTATTTTTAATGTTTATTTAATTTTGAGAGCGAGAGGAACAGAGCACAAGCGGGAAGGGGCAGAGAGAGGGAGACACAGAATCCGAAGCAGGCTCCAGGCTCCGAGTTGTCAGCTCAGAGCCCGACGCGGGGCTCGAACCCACGAACAGTGGGATCATGACCCGAGCCGAAGTGGGACGCTTGACCGACCGAGCCGCCCAGGCGCCCCTGTTGAGGTTATTTCTTCACTGAGAGCCAACAACGTGCTGGGGGAGAGGGGGTCGATCTTGGACGGATTGGGTATGTAGGTGGAGGGCCTTAGGCCTTGGGCTCAGCTCTCCTGGACACAAATTTCGAGGTGGGCGGAATACACCTCCAGGCTGAGCCTGGGGGAACAGAACAGGTGCCCTAGTGAGACCCATTGTGGACACAGGTGGGAAGGTGTGGACCCCCCCTGAGCACACGTGTGTGGATCCGAGCGCCACGAGACACTGCTGCGGGGGCTCTGGTTCCCCGTGGACACCGGTGTGGGGTTCTGGGCTCCTCTGGGCACGTGGGGAGCTTCAGCAGCCTGCACGACAGCGGTGGGTAGCATGAACCCCAAGCTCTGGCAGCCCCCTTTCCCTCCCGCTCCTTCCGCGATTTACCTGATTCGATCAGGCCCCCAGCCCCACACGCCCCGGCGCGGCCTCCGCCTTCCGGCCCGGCCCCTAAGTCCCACTCCCGCATCCGCGGGGCGTGCTTTGTGTGTGTGGGGGGGCCGCCCCGCACGGAGAGCCTGGGCGGAATCCGGTCCGGAAGAGACCGGTTTGGGGGGCGAGGGGCGTGGCCCAAGTCACTGACTACGCTGGGAGTTCTTGGAAGTCGCTCGGTGCGGCGCGCAGGGGCGGGACCCGGGGGAAGAGCGCGAGACGAGGTGAACTCGTCTATCCCGCCCCCGTCCGTGATTGACACCCCGATCGCTCCGCCCCGCGTTGTGGTAGTTACTGACCTCGACCTCCCCGCCTAGGACTCACATTTCCTGGCGGAGATCGAGGCCCCGCCCCGCCTGGCCTAGGCCTGCGCCTGCCCGGCTCGGACGCGCGGACCTCGCCCCAGGTTCCTGGAACCGGGCAAACCGGTCCGGGTGCTGTTTCTGTGGCTCAGCCCTTTCCCGGGTTTGCGGAGGCTTTAGCGGGGCGCCTGTCCCTTAGGTCCTGCCGAGAGGAGAGTGGAGGGGATCTTGGATGGCCGACACGACTAGAGCCGTCCCTTACTTGCTCTCCTGCAGGGCGATCCTCTCTGGCGTCAGTTTCCCATCCGTAAAAGGTGGAGTTAAAAGGACCAGTCTCAAAGGAGAGGGTGCAAATGAATCATTCATTCACAAAAACCACTTAGTAAGCACCTGCTAGACTCGTCTCTGGCCTCGAAAGGAGGCCCCAGGCCAGAAGAGGAGACAAACCCAGAAACGAATATAAAATTGCTTTGTGATGTTACAGGGGGAAAAAAAAAAAAAAAAAAAAGCTCCTAATCTGAGCGTCCGTAAACAAAGGTCGTGGACCAAAATGGGGGGCATTTGTAGCTTTGTCTCTCTTCCAGAGGCAGAATTTTCCTAACTCTGGAACGGTGGCCAAACTGATTCAATGCTATTTAAATAAGAGGACGAATCCCTTTGTTTCTCTCTTTTCAGCTTTTAGACTTTCCCTAGTCTTCTGACTGAAGATAGGCCCTTTCCTGTCTCCTGTGGTAATAACGCTAATCTCTGTGCCTAACTAAGAAAGCTGTCTGGACCCTCATACTGGCTACTGTTTCAGCAGAATCTTATGACATTGTTTTGTTTTCACTGTAGCTTGTATTAAAGGTTACCTTCTAAGTATGGTCCGTGATTAACAAGTGGCTTACGTTCAGAAAAATGTTTAGATAAATAATAGTACAGTTGTTTTGCAGATATGACAAAAATCCTGGCCATCAACGGTCTGAAATTTGGTAAATTCTATGCTAAGAGTCATGGGCAGCCACTGATGAAATGCGACAATAACTACTAAGCACTTAGCACTTGCCTCCCCCAGACAACCTCATCGACTCTTCCAGGCCTGGGTTGGGCATTCCTGGAAGGGACATTTGAACACAGATGCGAACTAGAACATTAATTTACCCTTTCAGACAGTGAGTAGTGTTTGAAGGAAGGCTGAGAAGAGGGGTAAAGGGGCTGGGAGGCAGAGTGGGGAGCGTCTTTAGATCAGATGGCCAAAGAAGGCCTCTCCCAGGAGGTGACAGTCCAGCAGAGATCTGAACGAAGTGAGAATGGATGTCTGGGAGAGGAGCATTGCAAACGGAAGCAACAGCAAGTGCAAAGGCCCTGGACTGGGACATGCCTGGCCTGTTCTCCAAGCAGAAAAGAGGCCACGGTGGATGAAGCAGAGGAGAGCTGGAGAGTGACATTATCCAACTTGCATTTTTAGAAGATCTGTGTGGCTGCGGGGTAGGATAGATTGTGGGGGCGAGAGCAGGGGGGAAGCCACTGCCCCTGATCCAGGTGAGAGGTAACAGCAGCCCACACCAACATGGGAGCCAGGAGGTGGAGAAAGTGGAGTGGGATGAGAGGTCAAGTTGACAGCACCTGTGACTGGGTGCCATGGGCGGGAAGGAGAAAAAGGGATCCAAGGAGGATTCCTCCGTTGGGAGGCCAGGGAGACATGGGGAGGGGCCTTGGACAGAAGGCCTGGGGGTGGGGGAGGGGGTCCAGGATGGAGAGCAAAATTTGGGAGCCGGCATAGATGAGCCCGCATGGATGAGACCACCTACAAAGGGGTGAGTGTAGACAGCAAGAGGCCCAGGGCCTGAGGTGGGAGGAAACCAGAAGTGTGGAGGCCTGGGAGGAGGCAAGAGTCAACCCGGTCAAATCCCTAGGATGGAACCAAACTCTGGAGCTGAGCGGGGACGCTGACCCTCATGCACACGGAGCTGTTGGAGGCAGGAACTATGTCTCCAGCTCTCTGGGATGAGCACGGCATCCGCACACACATTCCCACACCAAATGCCTGTGTTGCTGTATGCGCCTTTAAATGGACGGCACTGTTACCATTCTGAGTTCTACCAATAATAAAATAACACCGCTTCCGGTGTGCCAGGCGTCCCACCAGGCCCTTTATATGTATTATCTCACCTAATCTTCGCAACGGACCCCAAGAGGTAGGGGCTATTGTTGCCCACAGTGTACAGCCAGGGAAACGGAGGCCCAGAGAGGTGAAGTGACTCGCTCGAAGCTGCACAGCAAGCAAGTAAGACCCGGTGGTCTGGCTCCAGGATCTGTGTTCCCACCCCCACAAGGTCTGCCGCCGGCCCTTGTCACTCAGCGTCATGGTTCTGAGCCATTGGTGTCGCCAGAGAGTGTAGATCTGTCCCCGCTCAGGCCATTTATTCTCCGGGGAGGCATGGATAGTCCGAATTCTACCAGACCGGTTAGATGGGATGGGCATGTAGGTTGTTTCCAATTTGTACGGTGGACGACACTGTAATGAACAGCCTTCTGGAGCCTCCTGCTGCAGGCCTGAGGTTCCCCCCGGGGGACCCTACTGGTCAAGGGACTTGTGACACTTTTAGTTTTCACAACTATTGTCCCATGAATTACTCCCCCAGAGGGCCTAGCCCAATGATCCAATGCCATGTAACGGCGTGAAAACCCAGGTTATTGTGACGAATATTCAATGTTGCCTATTCGGAAGGGTGGAATGGGGTCTTGGGAAGGGGGATATATTAAAGGGATGGGGGGGGGGGCTTCTCCTGTCTCCCACTTCATCATCTCCAGCCCCCAGCCCGGAAACCCCCAGGAGGTGGGGCGGAGATCAGCCTGACCGCTTCCCGGGGAGGAAGGAAGGGCCAGGAGGTTCCTGCGACAGGATGCGCACTGAGGGCCCCCTCCCCAGCCGCCGGGGACTTCCCGGGGCAGGCCAGGTTCTCAGGGGAGCTGCTCCCACGCGAACGCACTGAACTGCCGCTGGGGTGTGGGGCTCCAGTCTCCCCCCCCCCCGCCCCCCACGTCCCACTGGGGAGTTACGGGTCAGGACCCCGAGTGGGTGGCGCTTAAGTCTCCCGTGTTTCCCCAGGAAAGAATCAGGTGGCCGCGGAGGCGAGCTGGGCTAGATTCCCCTGGGGGAACCCAGAGGGAGGCGGGGAGCGGGGTGGGTGGACGAGGCTGGAGGTGAGCCGGAGGCGGGAGTTCTGGGGCGGGTCCACCCTCCATCTCACCCTCCTCCTTCCACCCTACGGCCTCGGGGTCAGGTCCCCCGGGGTCGCGGGAAGCTGGCAGGGCCGGAGCCAGCCGTCTGGAGGCGGGGCGGCTGCTTTCCCGGCGCCTCCCGCCGCCCTCACTGCCCGCACCTGCGGCTCCTTTGTCCTCCTAACAGCCACCCCGCCACCCGCCCTGGGGCGACGCCTCGCAGCCCCTCTCCTAAATCAGCACTGGATACATTATGAGCGTTTTCTCCTCTGGGGTGACTAAAATGGAGCTGGGATGGAGCCAGAGCAAATAACTAGGGCTCTCAGGGGGGTGTTTCTACATCTACAGCCACCTTTCGGGGAAGCTGTTTAGAGGCCCACTTCACAGATGGGGAGACTGAGGCTGGGAAACTCCCCTCCCAGCCTGAGTCACAAAATGGTACCGCCAGAGATAAGAAGGGTATAAAGGGCGCCCCAAAGCGCACTTCAGCTCCCCCGCAAGCTGAGGGACCCCCGCCAAAGCTGATTCAGTTGGTCAAGTGGGGTGGGGGGAGCCTCCGAAGGAGGCGTGGCCTTCCCAATTCTGTTTGGGGCGCTGGACCCATCGGTAATCCCCCTCAAAGGTCTGAACTCGTCAAGCCCTCTCCGCGCCCCCCCCCCGCCCCCGCCTGCCCCGAGTTGCAGGATTTCGACGGAACCACCGAATGTGGGGGAGCTGAAGGAGTCAGAGGACCAGAGCACCCAGCACGGAAACGCTCTGGCAAAGAAAAGGGGGCCCAGCCCCATCCCGCCCACTCTACCCACGTGATAGCCGGTCAGACCGGTTTCTGGGGCCCCAGCAAGCTGCCGCCAGCTCCTGACCCCTTAACCCTGCCCCTCCCCCATCAGGGAAGAAAACCAGACGGGCAGCACAGACTTTATTCAAATGGTCTTTATTTTCCTATCTGGCGTTTCTAGCAAAAAGCCAGATAGATGAAATTAAACAGAATCCACCACAGTAAAGGTAAACAGACCTCAGCACGCCCTGGCAAGAATCTTCCCCTTCCCAAACTGGCCCAGTCTCACCAGCAACTGGTCCCAGCGCAGCCTTACAAGCGCTCTAAACACCCCCACCCGATTTTGTGATTCAGACCAGGATCGTCTGGGTTGTGTCTGTGTGTCTGAGGGACGGTCACGCCGGAGACTGGGAACGTATTACCACCTCTAACGCACCAGACGAGGAAAATTTTAACCTGAAATTGAATCGGGCCCCCACCTTGCCCCCGCTATACAGCCGAAGGCGCAGGGGTGCGGGGCACAAACCCGCAGCGCGCGGGGCGAGGTGACTCAGGACGCCCTCCTCCCATTCCCCAGGGCGGTCCACACCCCAGACCCTCCTCCCAGGCCCCACACCCACGCAAGGCAACAGGAAGCTCCCCACGTCTGCCCCATGACGCAACGATGACCGCTTGCACAAGTATGTCACTGGTGGGGGAAGGGAGCGCCTGCCTGGAATTCTGAGGTTGGAAATGCAAACACCAACTATTGAAAAACCTTGAAAGGGCAGTACAGCTCCCAATAAAAAATAAAGTCCGACCCTGAGGAGTTTTAAAGAACCTAGCCTCCCTGCTCCCAGTCCCAGAAGGAGAGGGAAAGGTCCACGTCCCAGTCCGTTAAGACAGCACCTGTGGGCGCAGCAGGTCTCGGCGGAAGGCGCTCGCGCTCCCCGCTCAGGCTCCTCGGCGCCGCCGCTGCGCGCAGGCGGCGACGGCTCCCCGGGGGCAGAGTCCCTCTTCAGGCCTCTCAGCAGCCCGGGCGGCAGCTCCTCTCCACGGTTTCAGCGGGCGCTCCCCCGGGGGCGGGCCTCGCCTCGGGTGTGCGCACTCCGGCCGACGGTTCGGCCCGCGCTCTGGGCTCCCGTAGCGCCGCTCGGGGACCCTCAGAAGGCCACCACGGCCCGCACGAGCACGTTCAGCATGCTGTCCGCAGGGCGGCAGGCAGGCTTCGCCTCGCACGCCGGCGGCGCCGTCGGGGGGGCGGCGGGGCTGCAGTTCAGGAGGCCAGAGAAGCGCCTCTGTAGGACGCGCGCCAGGTTGGGGAAGGCGCCCTCCGCTTGAGCGGGAGGTGGCTGCAGGCGATCAGGGACCTCCGAAGAGGCCCCTGCCTCCTCCTCCTCTTCTTCTAGACGGGCTTTCTTGCTTGGGACCAGTCCGACGTCCCCGCCGTCACTCAGGCTGCTGCTCCGCCGCTTGCGGCTGACTTTAGTGGGGCGCGGGGCACAGGGAGCTGGGGTCTCCGCGGCTCCCGGCGCCTCCCGCGTGTCCATGGGCTCCGGGGAAGGCTGCTCACCGTCGGGGGGCGCTGCCTCGGCTACAGCTTCCGCTTCCCGCAACTGGTGCAGGCGAGGATCAGAGGAGCGGACGGGCGGCAAGGGCACCTCGGGCTCGTGGGCTTCCACCTTGGCCGAGAGGTAGAGCTCTCGCGCGCTGCGCATGACCAGCGACAGCTGCAGACTCCGGTGCAGCCGCAGGCCACCGCGCTGCATGCGCGAATGGTACATCTTCCACACCGACAGGGTCATGATGCGTTGAGCCTCCTTCTGCACCTCCATGGCGGCTAGACGGCGGGGGCGAGGACGGCGGGGGCTCCCTGACTGGGCAGGACAGGTAGCAGGTGCACTCCGGGCTACGCGCTCGTTCACGCTTCTCCCCTCGCGCCAACCCACGCCGTGACACTGCTAGGACGCTCTGCCCCGGCGCCCGCCACCCGGACCCTTTTGTACCCGGGGTGAAGTCACGGAGACGCCCCGCCCAATCCGAGAGCCGCATCCGGGCTTCCCAACGCACCACGGCGAGAGACTCCTTAAAGCGACAGGGTAGAATTTACCGAGGCGGGAGAAGGGAGGGAGTTGGGGCGTGGGGGAGCATTCCCCAGTCCACGCAGAGCTCTCGGGGTGGTCTCCTTTCCCAGGGCCCTCAATGAGCAGACGCGCGGGCCCAGAAGAGCGGGGCGGCGGATGGGGGATCAGAGTCCACCCACGTGCTTGCGTTTGAAGCCCCAGTGGCTTGTAGGCAGCGAGTTTCCCTTCGCACCGGGGAAGACCGGGGTTCGAACCGGTATATCCCCCGTGGGCACAGTTCCTAGCAGCTACTAGGTGTCTAGTTAATATTTTTTGAATCAGTAACCTATTCGTATTTCTTGAATCAGTAACCGTGCTAACACTTACGAAAGCACTTACTACCCGTCAGGCGCTGTTAAGGGTTTTCCTTTACTAAATGCCTCACCTCCACTCCGCGGAGGGTACTGCTGTACCTGATTTCTTCCGCTGGGGAAATCGAGACAGAGTGACTCGTCCAATATTTGCTAAACGAATAAACGGCCACTGCAGTGAAAGGGGACACTGGGGCCTCCAGCTCTTGCGTCTTTCTAGCGTAAGCCAGCCCTCCTCACTCCTCTGTAGGCAGTAAGCAGGCGGGCATCGGGGGCTGGCTCCTAGGCATAGCTGCCCACTCCACGGGCATTGGATGTCTGCAGACACGAACGCAGCCCTGGGTGTCATTCCTGCGCTCCACACCGAACACCCCCCGCCCCTTTCCTCTACTCGAGCTCCACGGGTGGGCTGGGTGCTCGCAGGACGCAGGACCCGGGCAACAGGACAGTCCGGGTGAACACGTGGCTGCGCCCCTTAGACAACACGGCCCTGCTCCGCCCCTGCGCCCCAGGAAGCGTGCTTGGGGTAGGAGCTGTAAACTGAGCAAGGCAGAGATAGAGCGGATAGATAGAAAACATCGGCCCCACCCTCCGCTACGCCCTATTGCTCCAGTTCCTCCAAAACAAGATGCAAAATTGTTCCTATAGCTCCATTCATTCGTGGCAAGGGCCCTTTAAGGGAAGGCTCGTCTCCCTCCCCCCTTGCCGCGCCGAAGGGAGAGCGGAGTCTTCCGGCCACTGGAAGCGCCAGACTTCCACGACTAAATTTGGGTATAATGACGTAGGGCAGGCGCGCGAGCCGCTTCCGGCTGCCCATATAAGGACAGGGGCCGGGATCTCCGCTCTGAGCTGAGGCAGCCTCCTTCCGGGCGGGCGGGGGCGGTGCCTGGCCTCCGAACACGCCCCCTTCCCTTCCCTCCCCCGCTCCCAGCCGCTAAGGATGGCTGTAGTCCCGGGCTTCCGGACCAGAGTTTAGCCGGGCGGGCGGGAAAGGAGGGGAAGGCTTCGCTTCCTTCCCTCCGGCGGCCGAGAAGGCGTGACGCCTCTCCGGGAAGCCCCCCGCCGGCAGGTAGGGGCGATCTCTGGACTTCCACTGACGCCATCTCCCAGAGACCCTCCCCAGAGACCTTGCTAACACGAGGGGCGATTCGCTGAGGACCCATTCGTCCCTGTTCCCCCATAGAGACCCACACAATTATTTCTCCCTACAAGGTTCTCTCCCAGGTGTTCCTTCTCCCCCCCCCCCCCCCAAATCATGCCCCCTTGGAGAACCCCACGCCCCGCCTTCCCACCTCCTGTACCTAAGGACTCAACAATTTTATCTTCTTGACCCCTCCAAAAACTGTCCCTAGTCATCGATCCTGCCACACACTAGGGCGACCCGCTGAGGACGCCCCCATCTCCCCCAGGACCCCCACGGCGAATCCACAATGATATTCCCAGCCCAGGCTCTGTCTCTGAGAGACTCCGAAACACAGGGGCACACAGGTTCTCCAAGAACTTCAGACATCCTGCCCAGACTTCCCCAGAGACAGACTAGGACCTCACTCTGGTGATGGCTCCCCCCCGCCCCTCCAAAAAAGAGTGCTTTTCCGGAGACCTTGTCACACAGATCGCCTCTGTCACACAGGGATCCACTCTATGAGTCTCCAGACATTCCTGGCCCCTCCCCAGACGGAGACCCCACACACCGAGAACTTTCTTGTATACAGAAGCCACCACCACGCCCCCTTTTCCCGACTCCTAGCCTCGCACGCAGAAAGATCCCACACCCCAGAAGCATCTCTGGGGCTCCCACTCACAACCACCCCACCCCAGGGCGATCTTGGGGCGCCCCCCTCCGTAGAACAAAAGAGGAGGGGCAGTCCAGCAAAACTCTCCACCTCCTGCGGTAAAGTGGGGAGGACTACCTCTCCCCCCACCCCTTCCCAACTCTGGGCTGGGACGATCTCCGAGTACAGGATCAAGGTGTAGGCTCAGGAAGTCTGTTAAGAGCGTCTTCAAATTGGGGGCGCCTGGGTGGCTCAGTCGGTTAAACATAGGACTTCTGCTGGGGTCACGACCTGGGGTTCGTGGGCTCGAGACCCGCGTTGGGCTGTCTGCTGTCAGCGTGGAGCCCGCTTGGGATCCTCTGTCCCCGCCATCTCTCTCTGCTCCTCCCCGGCGCTTGCTCTGTCTCAAGAATAAACAAACATTAAAAAAGAGAGAGAGAGAGAGAGAGGTTCTACCAATCGAATGATCGCCTTCCCTAGTCATAATCTCTGATTTGAAGAAGGTTATTATTATTCACATTGCCCAAAAGGGAAACTGAGGTTGCTGCGGCAACAATGCGAAGGGCTAGCCCTCCAACCGAGAGATTAGGAGCTCCGACCCCCAACCCAGCCAGACTTAACTGGGACTCTGCTGGGGGCGGGCGCGGCGAGCTACGGGGACGCGAAGCTGTTTCTGCCCACAATAAAGATGGCCACGAGGAGGGCGGAAGCGCGGGCCTCCGAGGCCTCTCTTTCTACCCTGGCGTCCCGGTTCTCGATGGTGATGCGGCTCACGTGACGGGGGCGGGGGAGGCGGCGCTTTCCCTTCTTGCTGGGAGGGAACCCGCTACCGAAGCCGAGAGGGGAGGGGGGTTTGGCCTCGGGCGGGGTTTGTGTGACATGTCTCTCGAGGACCCATTTTTTGTTGTCCGAGGGTGAGTGACAGCAATGGGGGAGAGAAGAGGGTGCTCGGTCCCCCCGCCAACTAATGCCCGCGTGTCCGGCAGAGCGTGCTAGGCAGTTTGGGCACGGCCGTCGGGGTGCGCGGGTCAGGGAAGACCCGTGGCCGAGTGGGATGGGTGCGCAGGGGGTTATCAGGATATCCTGGGCCCTGACTCGTTTGGGGGCGCAGTGGCCGGCGAGAGGACCGCCTGCCCCCAGCCGTGACCACAGCTGTGTGTGCCCCTGCCCGGCAGCGAGGTGCAGAAGGCGGTGAACACGGCCCGCGGGCTGTACCAGCGCTGGTGCGAGCTCCTGCAAGAGGACGCGGCGGTCGGACGCGAGGAGCTGGACTGGACGACCAATGAACTGCGGAATGGCCTGCGCAGCATCGAGTGGGACCTCGAGGACCTGGAGGAGACCATCGATATCCTGGGGGGTTGCAAGGCGTCCTGGGAGAGCCCACTGTTGTGGCAGGGGGCAACTGGACACCTGGGTGGAGTGGAGGGCTTGAGGCAGAGGAGGGGGGTCATGTCTGGCTTTGGCCTTGACCCTTGACTCGCGACTTACGCATAGTGGAAGCCAACCCGGGAAAGTTCAAGCTCCCAGCCGGAGACCTGCAGGAGAGAAAGGTGTTCGTGGAGCGGATGCGGGAGGCAGTCCAGGTGAGGAGAGTGTTCGGTGGCGCGAGTGTGGGGAGGTTGGAGTATCTTTACTCTCTGATGGCGTCCTCACCCCCCAGGATATGAAGGACCATATGGTCAGCCCGGCAGCCATAGCCTTTATGGAGAGGAATAAGAGAGAGGTAAGGCATCCGGACCCAGCACCCTCACCCACCCGAGCCCAAGCCTGACCCCTCTGTGTGTGTTCACTTGTCTCCCTTGCACGTACAGTCTGTCTCTTCTGTGCCAGTGCCCATCTCCTCTGAGCAGTTGGTTCCTGGCTGTCTACCTGCCCGCTCTTTCTGGGTGTAGAATCCTTTCTGCCTCCTAGTGCGGGTCTGTATCCCACCCCCTCTCTCTTTTTTTTTTCTTTTTGCTTGTTGCGTCACTGTTTCCAGGATGTATGCCTGCCTTTTTTTCTGTGTCTGTACCTGGCCCTTCTGAGCCTGTGAACTTGGCCTCTGAGTAGATCCCCATCTGCAGTCGGCTTGCATACCATTTCCCTTCGTGGGTGTGCCTGCCCTGTGTGTGCCTGCGTATGCCTTTTGTGCGCACTCCCCCAGCTGCCTCTGTTGGTACTTTTTTTCTTCTGTGTGTCCATCCAGCCTGTCTCCAACCCGTCATGGGATGCCCATGTGGGATCGGGGAGGGTGTAGGGCCGAGACCTGCACGAGCTTGGGGTCGTATAGCAGTGCCCACGGGCTTTCCAGGTGTGCTGCCTTGAGGGTCAAAGTCCAAATTCTTAAATACATCTCTTTATATGATGAGTCCACCATGGATTTGGGCAATCCGCATTCCAGCCCCAGGAACTCCCCGTTTTACAGAGGAGGAAACTGAGGCACAGGGAGGTCAATTGATAGGACCTTGGGGTCACCTTGTTAGCAAGCAGTGGGCTTGGGGAACCCAGGCTATCCCATTCCTAAGACTACCTTCCTGAGCAACAGCCATCTAGATTTGCCACCGGTCTGTGTCTGGCTTTGCTGTGAGTGGCCCTCTCTCCCTGAACGTGTGGTCTGTGCCCCCATAGATGCTGACAGGCAAGCCAGCCGCCCCACAGTCATCCAGCGACCTGCTAGACGCCAGCATGGCCGCAGCCACCTCTCGTTACATTGAGGAGCAGCAGGCCACACAGCAGGTCCGTGCGGGTAGTCGGGGATCCTGGGCCGGAGGGGCCTCCGGGCAGCTCAGGGCCCCCCGCTGACGGCAGTTCCCACTCCTCCAATCTGCAGCTGATCATGGACCAACAGAATCAACAGCTGGAAATGGTGTCCGGGAGCATCCGGGTTCTGAAGCACATGTCTGGCCGTGTTGGGGAGGAGCTGGATGAGCAGGGCGTGTGAGGCCAGGATCCTGGGGGTGGGCCGGGTGCCCTCAGCTGGCTGCGCTGGTGTGCCCAGAACTTTTGGAGGCTAACGCCATCTCGGTATCAACAGCATGCTGGATGCCTTTGCTCACGAGATGGACCACACCCAGTCCCGGATGGATGGGGTCCTCAGGAAGATGGCCAAAGTATCCCACATGACGAACGGTAAGCCCCCTTGGGGAGGCAGCTCAGGGGTGGTGGGTGGGGGGCGGAGGTGGTACCTGGTCCCCCCACCCCCCCGTGACCTCTGACCCTTTTGCCCCCAGATCGCCGGCAGTGGTGTGCCATCGTCGTGCTGCTGGGGGTGCTTCTTCTGGTTCTCATCCTGCTCTTCTCCCTCTGACGCCGGCCCTCCCCAGGGCGCCGGTCCCTCTAGCTGTGGGAGCTGGCAGGGTCCTGCCCCCTGGGAGAAGGGGCTCCTTCCTGGAGAGCTGTCTCGAGGTTCTCATCCGGAGCCAGTGGGACCCTCGGGGCCCTGGGCCAGAGCCCCTGCCACTGGTCCTGTCTCAAGTGTGCTTAGGAGGTGGCAGAGGTAGGGGAACCTCAGACCCGCCCCTCCCCATTTCTACTCTGGTGCCCCAAAGCCGTTTGCTCCTGTGCCTTCCGCGCGTGCCAACTTGGAAATAAAAATCCCAGCCTTTTTTTTTTTTAAATACACGTCTATGCCTTACTGTGTGTTGTGGCTCGTTAACTCGTGCCCGTCCCCTAAATGGGACTCCCATTGCGAGCCCCTTGCTTGCACATGCTGGGGCCCGGGTGCGTACCTACGTGCACAGGCACGCGCCTAGTAGGGGTACCAGTGGTCAGGATTTGGTGCAGAAGAGACTAGTCCAGTTTATTTCTTGGTTTCACGGCGGATGAGGCTGAAAAACCCCAAGCCTGATTCTTCCTTGAGCGTTTGAAGTTTAGTCTAAACGTCTTCTGCTCGTCCTCGGCCCACCAGAGGCAACCGCCTCAGCAGTGGAGCTGAGCAAGCCACTTCTGAGGCGCCCGAGTACCGCCGGGCTCCAATGTACACCTGGTCACTGACAAGGCAGTGTTTGTAAATTCCAGGGCTTTGCCAGAGCTTGCCCGAGTGATTCCTGTGAGCCAGGAAAACTCCTAAGTGCCGCGAACCTTAGATTGCCATCTCAGATGTTTCCATTCCGCGCGGGACGCAGTCCCGCATCAGAACCTCACGTGTTAGCGGCTCATTTACACATCGCAAAGTGCTGCCTGTTACAAGGGTGTTGTTCCGTTAGGCTGATTTGTCAAACCTTAAAAAGAACCCGTGTTCAATGCGCCGATTCCCTTCTTCATGCAAACCCACTAGAGGTTTGGGTTCTCTTGATCGCTCTGTTCCAAGTCTTCCTGAGGTTAAAAGGTGCACTTCTGGGAGGGGGTGGTGTTCGCACGTACCTGGGTTTGCCCGCATGTTAAGGCAGACGAGACTTCCTGTTACCCAAGGTGACTGGATCAGTCACCTCTGGATTTTTGGTGGTGGTGTTGCTGGCTGTCAGAACCCTACTTTCTGGCAGCCGAGGCTGGGGCTGGTCTTCCTCAAGTACGACCGAGCCTCCCTGGGAACTGAGATCCCACCCGATCACCTCTCCAGGACGTCTGTCTGGATGCTCTTGCTAGTTACGAGAGCGGCCAGACCTGTCCCGGGCAGGGATGAAACTTCCTTTTCCACCCCAAGGCGAACACTTTCTGATTTGATGGACTCCCTAACCTCAGCGAATAACCTTCCTACACTACTAGAGACATTTCTGAATCGGGGAGACCTTAGCACACATCTGCGTCTTTCCCATCTGGTTCAAGAGAACATCTTGGCTTCATAGCCTCAGAACCTGTGGCTCTTCAAGGTATCTTAAAGGATGCCCACCAAACGGGACTTACCGTCTCAACTTCTGTGTTCCTTCTGATGCGTGCGTGGGCCCAACGGCTCAGATGCCGTGAAGGGTGTGGGTGTGTTCAGGATGTGTATCTGGGGCTGGGGGTGGCAAACAGACCACAGAAGGGGAGGGAGCCAGCAGCCAACTCAACAGAGGCCCTTCTTGGAGGCGATCCTGTAGGACACTGATGTAGGACCTAGGGCTCATGCGTGTGTAGGAACAGCCCTGCCCTGGGGGGGGATGTATATATATCCCAGTGTCTATATACTAGGGTGGCCAGAAGGGGGTTTTAAGCGGAAGCTACTTAAGTATGCTCCATACCCACTGTGGGGCTTGAACTCAGGACCTTGAGATCCAGAGTCCCACGCTCTACCGACTGAGCCAGGCCAGGCACCCCGCCGTAAGTGGAAGCTATTGGCCGCTTGGCTTGGAGCCTGTTTCCCAGTGGCAGGGGCTCTGGCCCAGGGCCCCCCTCGGGACCCCCCCTCACAGTGGCGTTCTGAGGTGTGATGTTTGGACTGGATGTCCTGAGCACACGGTGCCCTAGTGTGCAGCGACCGTCCCTTCCTGGGCCCGGCGCCCCCAGAGAGCAGCATGCGGCAGGGCTGTTACAAAGGCGTTTAGTTTATTTTCCTCAGTGTCACTGATATTCTCATGGTTCACATTTCCCAGTGCGGCTCCTCTCCTTACAGTAGTTAATGTGCAATCTCACTTACGGGCCCGGGGAGTGGGGGGTCGGCCCAGGGCGGGGAGGGCGTTGGCACTTCACACGGACAGGGCGGGCGGTCTGTCCTGCGTGAAAGAGGCGGGTGAGTGGGCGGCCGGGGGAGGCGGAGGGGGGGGGCCCACAGTCTTTTTTTTTTTTTTTTTTGCGTTGGTTGGTGATTCTCCATTCGTGCTCCTCCCTGGGCTGCCCGGGGTGGGGGGGACCATGCAGCTCAGAGCAGGGCAGGGCAGGGGAGGGAGAGAAGGAAAAGCAGCAGGCCGCCCAGGAGGTGGGGAGGGCAGGGCGGGAGGGGCGCAGGGGTGGCTCCTGGGGTAAGGCACAACCCTGTCTTTGGCTCTCCTGGTGAGGAGTTTCCTCCCCGGCACCCCTGCCCAGCCCCCCACCCCCCAACACGGTCCCGGGAGCCAGGGGCACCTCCTGGGGTCCCTGAAACGAGGGGCTCTGCCACCCAACCCAGTGCTGCAGGGGCTTGGAGGAGGGACAGGGGCAAGCCCCACCCGAGGACAAGGCAGGGAGGGGCTGGGCAGGGGCCTGTCCAGGACAAAGGGGTGGGGAGGGAGAAGACCCCAGTCCCAGAGAGCTGGCCCCTGCTAAGGCCTGGAAGGAGGGGAGCGCCTGGGGACTCCTTCCTTGTGGGGTCTGGCTGGAGCCCCAGCCCGCCCCTTGGCCTCGGCCGGCCCGGCAGCTTGCCAAGTGACCAGGATATTGTGCTTTGGGATAGATGCTGGGGTGGGATGTCAAAGCCAGGACAAGGGCGTGGGGGAGGTGCGACTAAGGTGCTTGTGCTTTAGCTGGGGCGTCGACTCCCCCCATACACTGGGCCGGCTGAGGGCAAAGGTGCAGGGGCCAGGCCAGGAAAGTGGGATGCCAGGACCCCAGCCAGACCAGACGCCCCCCCCACCCCCACAAAAAGATGTCAGGAGGGGACCCCTTCACAGACTGGTGGGGGCTGCTGGAGGGGGTGGGGGAGACCTCTGAGTCAGATTCCAAGGGTTGGGGCTGACCCCCACCCCACCTCCCACAATCCCCCTGCCTCTGGAGAGGCTGCCGGAAGCAGTGGGCTGGTCAGATTGGGGAGAATGCGGCGAGAGGCAGTGGGGACAGGGCTAGAGGAAAAGGTGAAATTGTAAAGGACACCCAGTGTGGGGGGACAGGGAGTAAAAAAAAAGAACCCTCCACAGAGTTCACATGTAAAACTCAAAAAAACACAACCCCCTCGCACTGGGCGAGGACAGAAAGAGGAATGGTTAGAGAAAATTCTGCAAACTGCTAACAATGGAAGTGGGCCCTGCCTTGTCCCCAGAAGCTGGGCTCAGCCAAGAGGCCAAGGCCAGGGCCCCCCCCCCCCTTCAAATGGAGCCCCGCTGGGGAACAGAGGAGCAAGGGGGGAGCTGGTCAGACCCACAGGAGCCTGAGCAGAGGCCTGGCCGGGTCCCCACCTCAGAAATGCGCACCCACACTCCACACTCACGCACGCACACATTCAGCCTGCCCCCATCCCCCACCCCGTCCTGCCTGCCGCGTCCCCCGGGGACTGAAGGGGACATCAGACAGTCCCGTTGGTTTGAAAAATAAAAGGAATCTTATACTTCAATATTTCATTAGCTAAAAAAATGCTTTAAAAAGTATGTACAGGGGGTGGGGGCAGCGTGGGATGTGGGGGTGGGGGGGGGGAGGGCAGCAGCCCCCCAGCCTGCTCCCCTGGCTGCTAGCCCTGGCCCTACTGCCTCGCATATCCATTTGTTTAAAAGCAAAACTTCTACACACACACACACACACACACACACACACACACACACACACTTCTGTGAGCCCAGGAAACCTCTCGTTCTATTCGCAGAGACCCTCAGTCTTTCCCCAAGAGCCTCCCACTCGGGACCTGCCCCACTCAGGCCCCAGGGGAAAAGTGGGGGCAACAGAGGTGGGCACAGGGTGGGGAGAGAGAGGGGCGCCGGGCCCGCCACTGCCCACCACCTTAGATCAGTTGTGAAGTTTCTCTGAGCCTCAGTTTCCTCAGCTGTGAAACGGGCAGTCCCCTCAGCCTCGCCTACCCCAGCCCCCAGGCGCAGGGACAGACGAGGGAGACAGGAAGGCGCTTTTGGAAACATGGAAGCACTGGGAGGTGGTGGCAGGAGGGGTCCTGAGAACCCTGGGGCCCCCGCAAGTCCCAAGAGGTTGCAGCAAGGAGCCCAGGGCCTGGGGAGGGAGCCTTCCTGAGCCCCCCAGGCCGGCCCCTCCCCGCCTGGCCTGGCGAGTGGGGAGACCACTGCTAGGGGTTAGGAGAGGGGGAGCAGGAGCCCCCCTGACGGCGCCCGAGTGTGCTAGGGAAGGCAGTGCAGAGCTCGCACCGGCCGCTGCCCTCTCCCAGCCCTCTCGGATTGGGGTCAGAGAGTGGGACGGGGAGGCAGAGGGGCTGGGAGCATGCAGCGCCCCCCGCGGGTCCTGGGGAGGGACAGACAGTAGCTCGTGACCAAGATGGTAGGTGGGCGTGACGGGGGGGGGGGGGGGGGGGGGGGGGGGGGGACGGCCCCGCGGGGAGGGTCCGGTGGTAGTTACTGGAGGGCCTCGGCCGAGGGGCCGGCCTCGCCGTCGTGGCTGGCCGTCTCGAAGCTGTGCTCCACGCCCATCATGTCCGGCTCGATCTTGCCCGTGTCGCTGATGAAGGTGGTGTAGGCATCGCCCTCCGCCATGAGCACCTTGAGCTTGGGAATCCAGCTTTTCCGCACGACGCGGCGGGCGTTGGTGCACATGTCGGCTGCGATGGCGTTCATCTCACTCTCCTTGAAGTTGGGAGCAAAGTTCTGGCAGTAGTCTGCGAGGGCACAGACAGAGCGGGGCTCAGGCAGAGTGCGGCCCCGGCCGCTCACACTGCCAGCAGCCACGCGGCCACGCTGCTCCTTGCTTCCCAAACACACGCCCAGGGCAGCCCCGAACCCCCCTCAGAGGTGGCGGAACGGAGGAACTCGCGAGCCACGACGTCAGTCGACCCCATGCCTGACTGGGCTCGGCCGTGTGTGGGGTTTGAGAGGACGGCCCGGGGCTCTTGAAAAGTCTGGGTCATTTGCCAGAATTTAGGAACTGCGAGATTCCACACGAAAACCCGGACTTCTCTCCCGACAGCTGGCTGGGGCCTGGCTGCTGCACCACTCCCATGACTCCCCGAGGACCCCTCCCCCCGCACTCCCACCCCCACAGCTGACACAGGCTGACCTCCAGTGCCCCCCGCCCCTCACTACGGGGAAATCTCTATCCAGTCACAGCCTTCTTCCCCACAGGCCTAGATCGAGCCTCAGAATCTTGACCCCAAACCCCACCCATCTGTCAGGGCCAACGCGGAAGAGGACCATCCGCCTGCCCCGGGCCCCGCCCCTCCAGAGACTCACACTTGACAGCGTGAAGGACGCGACTGTCCAGCGGTTTGCGGCTGGGGTTGTTGGAGGAAGAGCGGATGCCGGTGCCACAGCTGTTGGCCAGCGTGTTCCTGGGGTGGAGGGCACGGAGGAGGGGAGTCAGGCCGCCCGTGGCAGGGGGTATGGGGCGGCCCCCCTCCCCTCCAGCCGGGCTCTGCGAGGGCCTCACCGGTCAAAGAAGGAGGCCAGGAGGCGCCGCAGCAGGACCTTGTGCCGCGTGCCCGCGCTGACGTGGCAGTTCATGAGCTGTGCCCTCGTGATGTACACATTGGTGCCTGGAGTGGGGAGCAGGAGGGTGGCCGGGGGGCCCCAAACTGCCACGTTCCCCACTTGGCCGGGCCCCGGCCTGGGCCCGGCCAAGACGCTCCCTGACAACTCGCCCCGGCGTGGCCTCGTCAGCGGTCAGGCGAGGACAGATGGTGGTGCCGCTGTGCGCGGGGCACCTAGAACATGCCGGGCCCTGCTTGCACACGGGGGGCTTTTGCCCACACAACCACCTGGGCATCAAAAAGAACAGGCAGTGGAAGCTCACGCCAAGGCACCCTGCCTCCAAGAGCCGAGATGCTTAGCCACCGTATCAGGTAACCCCCAAACCACCCTAAGAAGCCGCTCATCCACCCGCGTGGCCAACAGTGCCGACCCACGATTATACCAGCCTCTGGGGCAGAAGCCTGGAGGCCGGCCTTTGGGACGAATCAACACCAAGGGGTGTCAGCTGCCCCAAGACACGGCCAGCGGTGGCGGCGGGGCTGGAGTCAGATCCCAAGTGTGGCTCCTAAACAGCGGGCCAGGGGCGCTGGCTCAGAGGGCGGACGTGGGCGAGGAAAGGGGGGTTCTGGGGAGGAAGTGACGCTGGCCCACCTGTCACCAGCTCCAGCTTCTCGGAGGGGTCCCCCTCGTCGTAGAGCTTGGGGTGGCAGCGGTTGCCGATCTGGTTGATGAGCTCGGCCGGGAGAGACGCCAGGTCTTGCCGCACCCGGATGCGATTCCGAGACTCGGGGGCCACCTGCTCAGGGAGGGCCTCCACCTTCTCGGCTTCGGGGGGCAGAGAGCAGCACGCGGGGGGGGCGGGCGGGGGGCGGGGGGGGGGGCGGGGACTGGGGCGGGAGGGCAGGGCAGGCACCTCACCTGTCTGGCCGACGTTCATCATGCTGTACATGGTGTACATGTTGCAGATCTGCCGGTACTGCTCGTCCGTGCCCTCCTCGCCGGCATCCTCCTCCTCATCCTCCTCGTTGTGGTAGGAGCCGGGGCTGTCGCTGGTATAGGCACTCGAGGTGCCTGGGCTGGTCCGCTCTGACGTGCTGGGCCCGCTCACCACGCCCCCTGCCGCCGCCGCGGCCGCCGCCGCCGCCGCCGCGGCTGCCGCCCCCC
>NC_064816.1:8657169-8657891 GCF_023721935.1 Panthera uncia | reverse complement strand
GCCACCCCGGCGGGCTGTGCCGCCGCCACCACCGGGGCCTGCTGGGGCGGCCGGTTGGCAGCCAGGTCTGGCGTGGAGAACTTGGCCATCTTGCGGCTGCCGTTGCCACCGCCACTGCCGCCGCTGTCCCACAGCCGCTTGGCCACGGGCGTGCACTGCACGGAGTCCGACTCCTGCTGCTCCGTCTTGACGCGGGACACGAGGGGCAGCGGGGTGCCACAGGCCGGCCAGCTCGACGTCTGGGCCACGGGGCTCTGGGGCTCGGACGATGGGGCCTCCTCGGCGTGCAGGCCCTGGGAGTCGCAGCTGGGGGAGCTCACCTTGAGGAAGAACTCGGTGCCCTTCTCCATGATCTCCTGGATCTGCAGGAAGCCGGCCGTGTACATGAGCAGGAACTGGTCCCCCACGTTCATGCTCAGCCGGCCTGTGTAGCAGAAGCTGAGGATCCGCTGGAAGGACTGGGGCTGCACGGCAGCCGGCAGCTCCACCACCGCGCTCCGGCTGCTGTTGAACAGGTCCCGGAAGTAGGAGCTGCTGGCGGCCAGCACGGCCCGGTGGGCCTTAAAGGCGTGGCCCTTGACCACCACGGACACGTCACAGTACAGGCCCTGCAGCCGCTGCTCGTTCAGACACTCCAGAATGCTGTTGCCGAAGTTCGGGATCTCCATCTGCAGGGTCTGGGCCATGGCGGCAGCTGTGCGGGGGCGGGGGGGGGGGGGGGG
>NC_064816.1:8645175-8657159 GCF_023721935.1 Panthera uncia | reverse complement strand
CGTCCCTTGCAGACAGGAGGGCAAACGCACACTTACACGTATGTGCCTGAATTTGAAATGAGCGAACACGGTGAGCGTCTGTGAGCCTTAAGCATCACCATTACGACACGCACAGATAGGGCAACCCCTAGCGAAGGGCACTGGCGTCAAAACACCGAGAGGCCAGGGCTGTCTGATTTTTCACACTGCGTCCACGGGGCTGAGCACGTGACCCCCAATCACCGTTTGATGAATGAATGAATAACCTACTCAAGAAACCCCGAAAGCGCGCGGGAGAACATCACTAGTCGTCAGGGTAACTACGCGAGCCCAAACCACAGTGAAACACCATTTCATACCAACGGGGCTGGATGGAATAAAAAAGACAGACAAGTGTTGGCAAGGATGAGATCGGAATCCTCCTACGCTGCTGGTGGGGATGCAAAATGGTGCAGTTGCTATGGAAAAAGTCTGGCAGCTCCTCAAATGATTAAACACGGAGTTACCATATGACCCAGCAATTCCATTCCTTAGAATTATACCCAAGAGAAACAAACACCTAGATCCACAGAAAGTCCTGTGCACCGTTCACAACCGCCAAAGAGGTGGAAACCCAAATGTCCGTCAACTGATGAGTGGATACATAAAACATGGTCCAGTCATACAACGGAATATTATTCAGCCATATAAAGGAACAAACATGGATACAGGCTATGATATGGGTGAACCTTGAAAACATTACGCTGAATGCAAGAAGGCAGACAAAAGACCTGTGTATTATATGATTTTATGTATGGATGGGTTCTTTCATTTACTTATTTAGCTAAAAGATCAGAAGTAATCTCTACACCCAACGTGGGGCTCGAATCCACAAAACTGAGATCAAGAGTCACGGGCTCTGCTGACTGAGCCAGCCAGGCACTCTTACATGATCCCATGTATACAGAATCTCCAAAACAGGCAAATTCAGAGCTGGCAAGGTGGGGGGGTTGGTGAGCAGAAGAATGCAGTGTTTCTTCTTGCCGTAATGTAAAATGGTCTAAAATTGTGGGGATGTGTGCACAACTCTGAATAAGCAATTGTGATCTTTGAATAACATACGTCTGAACTGTGTGGGTCCACTTATACACAGAATTTCTTCAACACGGCTCAGTACCATAAATGTTATTTTCCCTGCCTTATGATTTTATTTTCTTTTAAGTAATCACTACGCCCAAGTAGTGGGGCTCAGACTCATGACCCAGAGATCAAGAGTCGCATGCTCCTCTGACAGAGCCAGCCAGGTGCCCCTTCCTGATGATTTTCTTAGTTAACATTTTTTTTTTTTCTCTAGCTTACTTTATCGTAAGAACACAGTAGGGGCGCCTAGGTGGCTTAGCCAGTTAAGCGTCCAACTTCAGCTCAGGTCATGATCTCCCGTTCATGGGTTCGAGCCCCCGCATCTGGTTCTGTGCTGACAGCTCAGAGCCTGGAGCCTGCTTTGGATTCTGTGTCTCCCTCTCTGCACCTCCCAGACTCACTCTCTCTCTCTCTCAAAAATAAAATAAACACTAAAAAAAAAAAAAAAAAAAGAACATAGTATAGACTACTTATACAAAGTATGTGTTAATGGACTGTTTTCATTATCGGTAAGGCTTCCGGCCAACAGTAGGCTGTTAAGTTTTTGGGGAGTCAAAGATTATGCATGGGCTTTCGACTCCGCACCCCCCCCCCCCGCATCTCAACTCGTTGTTCAAGGGTCACCTGTAGTGAAAACCATGGAGTTGTACACTTTAAATGAACTTCATGGTATGGGTATCTCAATAAAGCTCAAATAAAGAAATAAGAATCCACAGGACCGGTTTCTTCTGGGCAGAAGACATGAGAAACTTGCCACGAACACTCCTGAGTCTTGA
This sequence comes from Panthera uncia, assembly GCF_023721935.1. Classification (NCBI taxonomy): domain Eukaryota; kingdom Metazoa; phylum Chordata; class Mammalia; order Carnivora; family Felidae; genus Panthera; species Panthera uncia. The sequence continues at coordinate 8,655,285 of NC_064816.1, read as the reverse complement.
ATTTTGAACCTGGTGATCGTACTACACCTACTTACAAAAATAGGTAATATTTTAAAAGACGTAAAATGCGTGAAATCGTATCATACACGTCTAACTTGTGAAAATTAACCCCAAAGTGCTAGAGGGGGATAGAAATGCCAATTTAAGAAACTGTGGCCCTTCTCAGGGAGGCCCAGGCACCTCTCAAATGGGAACTTCTGCATCACAGCCGATTCCATCAGTGCACATGCCAGCACATTCCAACCCAGAACTGGTGGGGTGGGATGGGTATGTCCAGTGCTCTAAGGGCACTCATAAAAGGGCACTGAAGGACAAGGCGGCTTTATAACTGTACCCATGGTAAAAGTGAGTCCCCTGCAATTCTATGGAATATAGAAGGGAGTGGTCCTGAATGGGCTGGGTGAGTATGAGAAGAGTCCAGCTGGTGAGAAGGAAGAAAGTCGGTGTGCAAAGGCCCTGGGGCAGGTACCAACTAGAGCCCCCAGCTGTTTCCCCTCATTCTCAGATTAGCTCGCCTGCTTCTTTCACATTTTTCATTCACTAGCGAGTCCACTCTGAGCTGCTTCCACGGGCTGAACCCTGGGACGCAGTGGAACTGTGGTAACACCAGGTACCAAGAGGACAACAGAAGCAGCCATGCGCCCATGGGTAAGTCCTGGCTCTAGGACCAACTTGTTCCTGAAGGCAGGAACTCCAAATCTCTGCTTCTCCATTTGGAAACAGATGTTGGTTAAGGCCGACCCGATTGTGCAAGCTGCTACCTGTGGTGGACCCTGAGGGAGACACTGGCAGGCCCTGCCCCTCCCAGCACCCGGGCCACCAAAGAGCTGACAGTTGGTGACCTACAGGAGTTCTCTGAATCCTCTTAGCAAACCCACGGGGCTGATTTCATACTCCCAATTTTTAGACGGGAAAACTGAGGCCACGGGGGGATGTTACAAACAGTCTCAAGGTCATTGCTGAGTAAACAGTAGGGACAAGATTCAAATCAGGGTCTCTGTGGGCACTGACACTTGTGATTTCCCTTAGCTATGCCCTCTGCTTCCTTGTCCTCATCAAAATCACTGTCACCCCCAGGAAAAACAATTTAAGGCAATCCCGGGGGGAGACAGGGACAGCGACTCCACCGCCAGAAGGCAGCACCTTCCTTCAGGAGTTCAAACTCAATACCACATGGGCTAGGAGCTGGCCCTCTGTGTGTGGATAAGAGAAACTGAGGCACCAAGTGGAGGCAAAGGACGCAGCCCAGAGAGCCCGCTCCAGGGGCCTGGCACCCCCAACCCAATTCCCAAGGCTGCCAAAACGAAGCTACCCCAGGTACTGGGGCCCGAGTGACCAGAGCCAAGGGGGTCAAGGGTGAGGCTAGCTCCCTCAACAGGATCACTAGACCCCCAGTTGGGAAGGCTCTCACGGTAAGGGGAAGGACCAAGGCAGGAGAGGCCTGCAGTGGAGTCCAACCCCAGACCCTCCCCTCTGTGCCTTGGTTTGTTCATCTGCAAAATGGAGACTCACTCATCCAACCCACCCTGACAAACCGCAAGGCGCGAGGGACACAGCCCTAAAGGAGACTGGCTATTTCCACGTGCAGTTGTCTAGCGGGAAGACACCGGGAGGGACACATTTACCGCTGGGGTGAGTGTGTCAGAGGGGCTGGGCTGACTCTGGGGGTGAGGTGAAGACAGGGGGACAGAGGGCCACCAAGTCTCGGGCAGGAAGGAGTGAGGTGCAGTCAGAAGACCCCCAGGAGGCCAGCGGCGGCTTGAGGCGAGTGCAGGGGCAACAGGGCTGCCGGGAAAGGGGTGGGACGGGGGGGCCTGGTCTGGTGAGGGGAAGGGAGCAAGGGAGACACAGGCCCAACAAAAACAGGGGAGACGCTGAGGGCTGGGCCAGTGGTGGGGCAGGGGGCAGTGGGGCAGCCACAGACAGAGGATGGTCAGACTCAGGAGTGAGAGGCTAGGAGGGGGGAGCACCAAGGCGAGAGTAAATGGCTCCAGTCTGGGACGTGGCAGCTGCCGGGGGAGGTGCTGCATCCCAGGGCTGCAGGAGAAGTTCTGGGGGGTTCTCCTAACTGTGCTGGTGTGCCAGTTGCTGCTAAGGGCACAAGGACCGCCCGCTTCATAGGTGAGGGCTGAAGCGCGGCCCTGCCCCTCCCGAGGCGGCTGCACCTGAGGGCCTGACCCCTCACCGGGAACCGGCACCGGATGGCAGCTCAGCTTGGGGAAAGCTCAGCAACGAGAGTGCTGAGGTCCCTGGGGTGACAGCGGGAACACACACGGGGAGGCGCTCCCAAAGGCGAGAACCAACCTGACACTCAGGCTGGGGTCCCCCAGGCCTTGTGAACCCCAGCCTCACAGCCCAGCACCCGGGGCTTTGACGCCTTAACCATTGGGCGGGGGGAGGCAATTAGTGCCAACGGCTCAACCAGTCAATGCCAGGAACCCCCTCCACGGTGCAGGGGAGGGGGGTGGCAGGGCTTGAGATGCAGAGACCCCGGGTGGCCTTGCTGTCCCTGCAAGGGCAGCGAAAGGCGAGGGCTTGGCTGGTTTTAGAAGCATAGGACAGGTCACCCCCAGGCTCCCCTCCTTCCCTCCCTGGGCAAATGCCCCAATCCAGTCCTCTGGACTCAGAAAGAACGGCTGTCCTGGCTCTCCCTGAAGCCCCTCAGCCACACTAGCCCTGTGAGGGGAGGGACCGTGGAGCACGACGGGCTCCCAGAAAACAGGTCTATAGTACCTGCTGCCTAGGCAGTGGTGATGGAGTCAAGAGTCGGGGGTTTCTAAACCATCCAGCAGTCCTGTCCCCGCCAAGCACACTGCATGGCTCTCCCACCCGCCCCAGGCGTCTGTCCCAGCTGTGCACCCTGCCAGGAGAACCCTTTTCCTCCCACTGCCCACATCTTCCTCTCCCACTGTTACCCCCTGGCTCTGAGAATTCTCCAGACTGGAGAAGATGCCCTTCTTCTGCACACTCTCCCCGGCTCCCACACGCAGCGCCCTAACGCTTACCTCTGAGAAAACTAAATCCCACTCGACTAGAGACTCCTTAAGGGCAGAAGACCTCACAATGTGGCATATTAGCCTGCCCATCTTCTGGGGTCCCCAGACTCCCCTCGAAGGAAGGGGCGGCTCCCAGCCCTATGCAGGGCCAAAGGGACCCTCCCAGCATCGCTAGTGTCGTGGCCCCAAACACGAGCAGGTCTCCCAGTGAGATGCAAGGGCCCAGCACTCCGTTTCCATGACCTCCCAAGTCACTCAACAAATATTTGCCAAGCGCCTGCCTGGGGCGTGAAGTGCCTGGGAGCCCGGGGCAGGCCATGAGCGAGACAAGGCCTGCCTCCAGGGCTCATGGTCCAACAGGGAACGTGGTCTTACATCCAGAGTTCCACAGATCAACGTGCCGCATGTGTGGGCCTCTAACATTACAGCTGACATACTGGAGCGGGGACGGGGGGTGGGGGGGCAGATATGACGAGGCGGTGGTGGAATGGGAGCATAGCCCTCAACGTACAGGGAGACCATGCAGAGTCCTGAGAGAGAAGCAGGCACAGTCCTTCCAGAAAGTGAAGGTAAATGAAGGCTGGTGCTGGGCCCAATCCTTGGTTAGTTTCTCTCTTCCCAGGGATTGAACCCAGACCGAGGGCTCTGCTCTGGACCCAACTGTGCCTCCTCGCCCGAATTCATGGGTTGAACTCTTGCCCCCCAACACGTCTGTATTTGGAGATACAGTCTTTAGGAGGTAATTAAGATTCAACAAGGGCCTGAGAGTGGGGGCCCTGATCTGCTAGGACCGGTGAGTCTTGGAGAAGGGAGAGATTTCTCTCTCTGTAAGGACACACACCAAGGCCGTGTGGGCACATCTGGTCTTGAACTTCCAGGCTCCAGAAGTGGGAGCCATGTCTGTTGTTTCGGCCACCCCGTCTCCGGCGTGTTGTTAGGGCAAGCTGGCTCAAGACAGGCTTGAGGTAGCACCCTCTCGCCTACAACTCCCCCGTGGAGCCCCTGTCCTGGGCTTCCTATGGGTGCCAGACGTGTATATGTCCCAAATACTAACTCGACGTGCCTGCGGCCAAACCCCTCCCCACACCCCCAAGTCCGCCGGCCAAAGCTCTCACCAGCTCCAGCCTTCCTTGCTCAGGCCAACACCCTGATCTGACCCCCAAACTCTTTCAAAACCTGTTCTCACCACCTGCTCTTGGGACTTCCTAGAATGCTGTCCCCGAGATGGCCACAGCTCGTCACACCTGCCCAGTCACTTATCTCAAACTCCCAAAGACAGAACCTCTCCCAACCCCAATTCCTTCACTTCTCCTGCTTGATTTTTCCTCCTTGGTGCTTCCTACCATCTAGCTAGCTAGATGTGGCCTTGGCTTTGTGTCAGTTCCACCAGGGCAAGGTGCCTGCCTATCTGGTTTATACTGCAGTGCTCGCTGCCCCCTAGGACCAGACAGGTACACAGTGGGTGCTCAATAGTTGTTTGTGGAATGAAAAATTATTTCCGTTACTTCCAACCTAACTCCCCTTTTTGTTCCACACGAATGTGACCCAAACAGGGTGGGAGCCCCCAGGGCCAGTGTGGAGGGTGCCGCGCAGACCGGTGCCCCCCTCGGGCAGCCGCACCAGGCGGGTGGCCTGCAGTCAGGGTCCCGCTCTGAGCTCAGTGTCACCGCATTTCGGATTCCCACCAACTGTTCAACTACTGCCTGATCATGCCGGGGTGCGGCAGGCTTGAACTGCAAGCGCTTTGGGGGGCAGGGCGATTCCTGGGAGTGGAAACTGGCAGGGATTTGGAAAGGGAAGCTAGGGGTACAGATGTGCGCCATCACCAGGGACGGACCGTCCGTCTTTCCGGCTGACTTTCCAGGGAAGCTGTGAGCTGCCCGATGTAGTGCAAGCCAGTTCAGGGAAACCACCAGCCCCAAGTGAAAGGACCAGAGGCCCTTGGAAAGCCCCACAGGACTTCAAGCAGCTCAGCAGGAGGTCAGAGTAAGGTGGGGGGAGGGGATATACCCCCAGGCTGCCAGAGCAGCCTTCCTGGCCCAGAGCCATTCTGACCCTCAGTAGGCGCCAACTGCAAAGCAGCTGAGGCAAACATTTGCTAATGAAGAACAAAGTGTTACCTGACTGTACAGATCTCTACTGCTGGCATTTAAAAAAAAAAAAAAAAAAGAAAGAAAGAAAAAAAAGGACTTTATTATTATTTTTTTAGTAATCCCTACACCCAACATGGGGCTTGAACTCACAACCCCAAGATGAAGAGTCGCAGGCTTTTCCGACTGAGCCAGCGAGGCACCCCCCCTACTGTTGGCATTTTTAAAGTAGGTGCACATCCCCCCCCAAAAAAAAGTGGCCATGATATCCACAGTGGGTGACAGGATTGTGACAGGGCATTAGCTGGCAAGTAGCATTTACATTGCCCCTACTGTGCACCTGCACAGGGCAAGGGCTCTGTTACACTTCTCTGGTTTCTGAGGAAGAAACAACTCTTCCCGCCATTTTCCGGGCGTAGAGAGCAAGGCCCAGAATTGCGCCCAGGCCCTCTGGCTCCTGTCCCAGAATCGGAGGTGACAGTGGCTGAGGCTTCCTCACCACGGCTGGCCCATGCCAAGCTCGTCCCCCACGTGGTCCCATCGCTCCCGGAGGCACGCAGGCCACCGTGACTAGACCCATCCCATGGATGGGAAAACTGGGGCTCAGAGAGGCCAGAGCTGGGGCTCTTTATCTTCACTGGGTATGTCTTCTCCACAAATGGGATCTCGGGTGCCCTCTGAGGGCCAGGCTGCGTGCCGTTCCTGCCTCCCCTACAGGAGGCCCTCTCCTTTGCCCAGCCTCCCCCAGCTACTCCCTCCCCTTCCCCGCTGCCACCTCTGGGAAATGAGCAGTCCAGTCCCACGCTGGCCCCAGGGTCTCCCTCTCTCCTCCCACTCTCCCTTCCTCCGCCCACAGCAGCAGCCCTACCCCCCACCCCAAGCCCACCTTTCGGAGTTACACCCTAATCCCTGTGTGCCTTCAAACTTGAAGGAGGAGGTGGTGGCAGGCACACAAAGGGTCGTGGAGGGAGTGTCACATGCTAAGGCCCTGAGGTGACGCTGGTGTGGCTAAGGCAGGAGGCCTGGAGGGCTGGAGGGCAGGTGGTTCCTGGGAAGGGGCCTGTCCAAACGGGCTTGGAAGGCGACGCAGGACCTTGGCAGGGCTTACGAATACGAATCTTGTTATTTTACACAAAGCGCAAAGCTTCCTGCTTAGAATTGTGCTTCCTTTCCTCTACACCGCCAGAAAACATCTCCCTGTAGCGGCGCTGACAGCCTGACATCAGTCTGCCCAACTCGAAAAGGGGCTAACAGCAGCAGCCACCTCCCGCGGCCATTTCAAGGACTGAACCAGCAAGCAATGCAGGCAGACTGCTGCTTACCCTGAGTCCGGGACCCGGTAACACCAGCTGTTATTAGCCACGTCCCCTCTGTTCCTCCCCCTAAGCCCCTCGCAGGGCTGTAAGGTCTCTGACAGCAGCGGCCACATCCTACACCCCCAGAACCTTATGCCATTTCACGATTAATCGAGCAGTACTTGCTGAGGGCTCCCTCCCTGCCCCAGTGCCTTCCCAGCATCATCAAACACCCCAGACACCAATCTCTGTGCTCCTCATGGTAACAACACAGCGAGGATGCCCCGACCTTGTGGCCACTGGGACCAGATCACTCTTTGGCGGGGGGGACGGACGCACCACCCTATACATTAGGTACGATGTTGAGCAGCATCCCGGACCTCTACGCTCACTAGAGGCCAGTACCAGCCCCAGCTGTGACCACCAAACCTGTCTCCAGACATTTCCCAAACACCCCTTAAGAGGAGGCGGAATCATTCCTCATTGAGAACCACTGCCCCACAGGCATGCCTGCTTGTCCCCACTCATCAGAGGGGGACACAGGAGGTGCCCGAGGTCGCAACCTTCGCCCAGGGTCTCGTGGCTGAGGAGGATGGCGCTGAGGGAATCCGACTCTCCACGAGACCGTGGTTGCTCACCTTCAGCCACCCTCTGCCTAATTCAGAAAAGAGCCACAGTCCTCACAGGGGGCCCTCGGGTCTCGAAGGATGCTGAGACCTTCACCAAAGGAGGCAGCACAGGAGAGATGGGACGATGACCACAGGCAGGCACTGGGCACAGCCTCTAACAGCCAGCCACCAGACCGGATTCGCTTCACTGCAGCTGCAAGCCGCAGCTCAGAGGGCTCTCCAGGGGGGACCCAGAGAGCAGAGGCAGGGAGACGGGCCTCCCCCGCACACCCCTGCTAGGCACAACGGGCGCCGAGGGCCTGGGGAAGGAGGAAAGGGATCGGGGTGATGAGGAGCCGGGAGGACCCCAAGAGGGAGCACAGGCTGTTCAAGCAGCGCCGCCTCGTCTTCAAGCCCAGGGGGGCTCGTCATCGCCTCAAACACAGGCTCCCTTCTCCACCAACCTGCTCTGGCACGGACACTGATGAACTCCGAGTCAACCTGGCCGGACCCACCCCCAACCCTCTTCAAACCCGCGCCTGCAGGCTGACCCCAACGACAGATCCTGCAAGACTGACAAAAACTCAGCTGTCCTCACAGCCTTGCTCGCTGGGGCTCCCCACTGGCTGGCCAGACTTTAAAAGGCCTGGAGGCAGGCCAAGGGGTCTGGACTTTCATCTGGGGGCAGCGGGGAGATCCAGGAGACCCTGCGACCCGGGTGCCTTTCTGTAAATGGCACTAAGGGTCTTCATTTCCACACCGGGGTCACCCCCCTCACTCCTTCCCTCACGAGGACAAGATATTTAGAGTACTTAGCAGGAGGCTGGCACATGCTCAATAAAGGCTTTCAATGTGCTGTCCCCTCTGCCCAGAACATTCGCTCCTCCCCTGCCCCAGCTTCCCTCACCAGGCCGATTTCTTCTTATTCAGGGCTCAGCTCTCCCACAAGCCGTGCCTGACCACCCAATTTGAAATTCTCCACTGTCCCCCCCCCCCCCCCCCCCCCCCCTCTTATTCAAGGCTGTTCCCCCACCCCCACCCCTAGCAGGCAGTCGACACCCTAGTGAAATAAAACTGTCCCAAGGGTCCCCTTACTTGCTGTACTTGCTATTTTGGCCTCCTCTGGCACCCCAGGTCTGTGTGCCCCGAAGTCCGCACAGCAAAGCAGCCTTTGAGCACCTTCTCCTCTAACTCCAGAGGCAGCTCAGAGCCACTGCCCTCCTCTGCCATCCACACACCACGGCCAGCCCCCACCAGTCGCTGGCCCCATTCCAGCCATGTGACCAGAGGTAGCCACCCCCGGCCTCAGTACCCAGCCCTGAGCCCCAGTCTGTGCCACAGCAGCCAGCCGCGGCCCAACCAGACAGGGAAAAGGCACCTTTAAGTGGGGCTGCTGGCCCAGTTCCTCCCGCTCCCAGAACCAGGAGGCTAGCCAGGGAGAGGAGGGCAGGGCCCAGGTGGGATGGGTTCGAGGAACTGCAGGCCGACTGGGGGAAGGCAGGGAAGGCGGGTGACAGCCCATCATTAAGCCCAGGCCCAGCTGATAACCACTCGACCCAGCAGTTTGTGGCTCTTGCCTCAGGTGTGGAAGATCCCAGAACACACTGGTAACAATTAGCCCAGGGAGAGCAACGAACGCTGTGGACGTCTGACCGGGAACCAAAGAGGGGGAAAAAGACAAACCAGGCAAGCAGAGCACGATGCAGCTCTGGAGCCAGGCTTCGTCCTCGAAACCGCCTCCCCGAGCCAGCCCACAGTTCCGTGACCTCTGGGCTCCTAGAAGGGAGTCGGGGGATGAGGTGTGACCAGGCCCCTGAGAAAGACGCTTCCACTGTTCCCGCCCCTGGAACGCCAGGAAAACTCTGTCCGCAAGGGCACGGATCCATTCCTTGGGAGGGCCAAGAGGAAACGCCCGGGCACAGAAGCCCCGCCAGGGAATCCCAACAGCGGAGCTCCTCCAGCCATGCCCCTCAAAAGCCAGCTGGGGAGACTGTGGGTTTGAGCCGAGGGCCCGTCAGTCCCAATCTGCCACTGTCTAGCTGTGTGGCCTGGAGCAAGCCACCCGAAGCCTGAGCTTCCTCCCATCATGGAGAAGGCGGAAGCGGATCCAGTGGTGGGCCGGCAACCAACGAGCTCATCCCAGGGCCTGGCCCCAGAGGGCACCTCACAGGCCAAGAGGCCCAAAGGCCCGGGCCAGGGTGTAGACACCAGACTTGGTGTCATCACGAGCCTCCAAGACACGATGAACAGAGCTGTATACGCTCCCCTCCCAGTCCTTCACCCCTGGAGAGCTGGTGCCTGGGAGGCCATGGTATAAGATGGTGGGTGGCCGCGAGGTCCCATCGCCTGGGCTGGAGCCCCGAGGCTAAGGTCACAAAAAGTGGGGAAAGAATCTAGCACCCCAGGATACTCAGGTAAGGGCAGCTGGGCGGCCTCCCGGCAGATAAACATGCCCAGCTAGGTGTTGCGGACTTTCCCAAGCTCTCCACGCAAACACCCAGCCGGTGGGCCAGCGCTTTGGAAGAGCCAGCAGAGGCTTGCTCCAAGGGTAGGTCGGGGACCCAGAGCCCGAGAGGGACGAGGAAAAGAGGACACAGCCCAGGTCTGGCCCGGAGCGAACACCTGGTGGGGGAAGGGGTGGCATGTGCCTTTGGATCGCACTAGTTTCTCGGGACGCCCCGTGTCTCCACTAGCCGAGCCCAAAGGCGCTGTTTCCCCCCCCCCCTTCCTCCCGATCTCCTACAGTAGTTCCTCAACCTACCTGATGGCCCCCGGATCTGGCCTTCCCCCCGCCCCGCGCATCTCTCCAAGCCCTAACCTCATATGACCCCTGCAAACATCTCTGGGATCTCCTATCCGCCCCCACCCGAACTAACTCCGCCCACACCCACCCTGCCCCACTTCCTGGGCTTCTCCTCAGCCGCCCCCAGGCCTGTAACCTGACCCACCCACCTCCTCCGGCGCCCGGACACTACCTGCAGGTCGGCCCCCCCCCCCCCCCCCCCCCCTCTGGGCCCTGTCCCTCCGGCCGCGCCGCTCTCCCTCCTCCCCCCACTCGGCCGGCCCAAAGCCCGACTCCTCCCCCCTCTCCCCCCCCCCCCCCCCCCCCCCCCCCCCCCCC
>NC_064816.1:8614354-8645075 GCF_023721935.1 Panthera uncia | reverse complement strand
GGGGGGGGGGGGGGTTGGTCTGGGCCCGATCCCGCCACCCCCAAGCCCCACGGCCCAGCCCGGGACTGGACACTCAAGGCCGCTCGTGAGGGCCGGGCCTCTCCGCACTCGCCGGCCCGGGCAGAGTGCAGGCTGCGGACCCGGTTCCTTTTCTGTCGGAGGAGGCCCCCCCGGCCCTCCCCGCTCAGCCCTCAGCCGGCCCTCGGATGCCCTCGGGCCGCCCCGGAGAGAGGAGGCCGGAACCGGGCCTGGGGCGGGCCGCCTCACCTGCGCCGTGGCCGCGCTCCGGGGGCTCCCAGCGGGCTCCGCAGCGGCGGCTGGGGCCGGGCCTGGGCCCGGGGCGCGCCCCCCTGCGCCGGGGCCTCGGCCTCCGCCTCCGCGGCCTCCGCGGCCTCCGCCTCAGCAGCAGCGGCAGCCGCGGCGGCCATTCATTGTGGGCCAGGCCGCCCCAGCCGAGCGCCGAGCGAGCGCAAGCCGCGCCGCCGCCGCAACCCGGCCGGGGAGGAGCGGCCGCGGCCCCGCCCCCTGCCCGCCTCCGGCCCCGCCCCCGAGACGAGGCCAGCTGAGCGCCGAGCGCGCCCCTTCTCACCTCGGTTTTCTCCCTTCGCCCCTCAGGGTCCCCCGCCTGTTCCTTGACCTGCCGGAGAATTCGACTCCCGACCCCGCCACTTCCTAGTTCCGCGACCTTGGACAAGTCTCTTCGCCTTTTCGATCATTCGTTTCCTGTAAAACGAAAACAACAATGACTTCTATTTATTGTGCCTGGCACTGTTTTAGGCACTTAATGGGCATTATCTCGTTTAAACGCCACAGTAACATTTTTAAGTAGAAATGACTACACACTTATACACCCTTCATAGAAAGAGAGGCACACAGAAATGAAAAATACCTGCTGAAGATTACCAGCAAGTACGTGATGGAGGGTGCCAGGATTCAAACCCAGAATCAAGAATCGACGATGAAATTAATGCTTTCATGGTTATGCCACACCTGATTCTGTTCTAAGCATTTAACCTGCACTAAGTCGTTTAAAACTCACCACAACACAATAACGAACGTTAAAAAGTTATGTCCATTTTGCAAATGGGCAAACTTAAGCATAGATGGAGACAAGAACAAGTAGCAAGGCTAGCTGGGACTGGAATCCAGGCAGTGCAGGCCACTATGCTCCCCTCCCGTCCTACACAGTTAGAACCTCCTGAGAACTTACTACGTAAGAGGGGATGCTTTGCACACTTTCCAGGCATTCTGTCCCTTAATTTTTGCTCTATATTGGAAGTTAGCATTCCTATTTAGCAGGTAAGGAAAGTGAAGCCCAGAGAGTTTAAGTAACTTGCCAAGACCATGTGATAGGACTGGGATTCAAACTCAGTAAATCTGATTTCAGAGCCTTAATTATTCCTGCAGAGTGCCCTGAAATAATGTGCTTACAGCACTCAGTGCACAGAAGCCGATCAGTAGATGTTGAATTTCTCCGCTTACCGCCCCTTTTCTGAGCCTCACCTTCCTCATCCGTGAAATGGGGCGAGTGATGCGTCCCTTCCCAGGGGAGCCGACGTGATTAAGGCCATCCACACTACACTTTCCGAGCTTTCCGCCGTACATTTTGATCCCGGCCACCCACTGTAGGTAGCATCACTGACTGGCTAAATTCTATCATGTGACCTGCCCTCCCACTGTGCCAACATGGCGACGCCCAGGTCCTAATCCGGGAAACGTGCATCCAGGCTAATACTGTCCTGGGCGCGGGGCGCGAAGGTGAGAAGGACGTGGGCGACGCGGGGAGGGATCCAGGCCAGTGTCGGGCCCGCTAGAGGGCTTCTGGCCTCTGGCTTCTCAGGGGCCGGTACTCCGAAGATGGGGTGTAGTGTCAGCTTACCGAGGCCGCAGGGTCTTAATCTTTACTGATGTATAGGCCACCTGGCCCGGGGACGCAGCTCCCTGATGCTCTTCCTGTGCCCTCCCCCGCCCCCCCAAACCAGGCTTGGCAGGGAGAGGCTCCCGCGGATGCCCCGTGCGAGAATCGGTCTGTGGCTGAGTCTAACTCTCCGCTCCACGCGCAGTCTCTGTAGAGCCGGGTTTATGGAGGGGCAGCCGCAAGGGCCGCCGAATCCAGCCGGCATGGAGAACGGCACCGAGCCCTGCGGAGAAGAGCGAGCATCCGAGGCTCAGGAGACGACGGTCACCGAGGGGGCCGCCAAGATAGCCTTCCCCAGCGCCAACGAAGTCTTCTACAACCCGGTGCAAGAGTTCAACCGGGACCTGACGTGAGCAGGGGTGTGGGGTCAGCTTGGCAGAGGGCAGTGCATCTGCAAGGTTGAGGGAGTGTGAGCTAACCAACCCCCCGTCTCTCCCGCAGATGTGCCGTGATCACCGAGTTTGCTCGCATTCAGCTTGGGGCCAAAGGAATCCAGAGTGAGTTGAGGTCCAGTCAACCTGTGGGCCGGGGTCACGCAGAGCTCTCTCCCTGCCCTGCCCCGCCCCCTTTCCCTTAAAGTTCTAAAAGGCTCCAGGCACCTTGCAGGCCCTGGGTTCATTTCCTTCAGGGTTTCCCCACGGGGTTTGAGGAAGATTTTTCTCCCATGAATCTTCTGTATACTGAGGAATAGGGGGAGGTCTCTCAGAGGGAGCTTTGAGACCCCTGACTTGTGCTTCTGGGTGGCTGCAGTCAAGGTGCCAGGTGAGAAGGACGTGCAAAAGGTGGTCGTGGACTTGTCAGAGCAAGAGGAGGAAAAGGCTGAACTGAAAAAGGGTGCAAACCTGGCCCCGGGAGACCAACCTCGAACGGCCGCCGTTGGGGAGATCTGCGAGGTGGGGCCTGGACAGAGGAGGTGGCGGCCCGGAGTCCTCCAGTAATGGAGGAAGGAAGGCTCCTGAGGCCGGAGAGCTATAGGAAGTGGGTGGTGGGGGCTCCTCGGGGCCCAGCAGAGGACAGAGGTATCCACGTGAGTGGGGCTCCCCGATTACTCCAACAGGAAGGCCTTCGAGTGCTAGAGGGTCTGGCAGCCTCGGGCCTACGTTCCATTCGCTTTGCACGAGAGGTGCCTGGACTCCAGTCTGTAGTTGCCAACGATGCCTCTGCCCGAGCCGTGGATCTCATGTGCCGTAATGTGCAGCTCAACGCTGTGGCCCACCTGGTACATCCCAGGCAGGCCGATGCCAGGTAGGTTTGGGGCAGCCGAGCCTGATGGCTGGAACGTGCATGCCAGAGCAAGGCTGCCTGGGCTCAAGTCCTAAGTCCGTCGTATTCTTGCTCTTTGGCCTTGGGAGAGTGCCTTAGCCTCTCTGAGCCCCCGTTTTCTTGTCTATAAAATGAGAATGTTAGTATTACAGGAGTTGCTCTGCTGATTAAGTGAGAGATGATGCTTAGCCAGAAATAAGTCCCATTATGGTTTCCATTTTATTTTCATTTGTATTTATTTTCTTATTCTAGAAACAGTGCATGAGCAGGGGAGAGGGACAGAGGGAAGGAGAGAGAGAATCTCAAACAGGCTCCATGCTAAGGGTGGAGTAGGGCTCCATCCCATGACCTCCAGGACCATGGCCCAAGCTGGTCACAGGTCACTGAGTGGTCCACCAGCTGAGCCACCCAGATTCCCCTATGGTTTCCATTTTACTTTTATTTTTTTTAATTAATTAATTTTTTTTTAATTTTTTTTTTTTTAACATTTATTTATTTTTGAGACAGAGAGAGTCAGAGCGTGAACAAGGGAGGGTCAGAGAGAGAGGGAGACACAGAATCCGAAACAGGCTCCAGGCTCTGAGCTGTCAGCACAGAGCCCCATGCGGGGCTCGAACTCACGGAGTGCGAGATCATGACCTGAGCTGAAGTCGGACACTTAACCGACTGAGCCACCCAGGCGCCCCTAATTAATTAATTTTTTAATTCACATCCAAGTTAGTTAGCATATAGTGCAATAATGTTTGCAGGAGTAGATTTTGTGATTTATCCCGTGTGTATAACACCCAGTGCTCATCCCAACAAGTGTCCTCCTTTTTTTTTTTTTAACGTTTATTTATTTTTGAGACAGAGAGAGGACAGAGCATGAACGGGGGAGGGTCAGAGAGAGGGAGACACAGAATCCGAAACGGGCTCCAGGCTCTGAGCCGTCAGCCGAGAGCCCGACGCGGGGCTCGAACCCACGGACCGCGAGATCGTGACCCGAGCCGAAGTCGGCCGCTTAACCGACTGCGCCACCCAGGCGCCCCCCAACAAGCGTCCTCTTTAATGTCCCTTACCCATTTAGCCCATCCCCCCCCCCCCCCACAACCCCTCCAGCCACCCTCAGTTTGTTCCTTGTATTTAAGAGTCTCTTGTGTTTTGTCCCCCCTCCTTGTTTTTATATTATCTTTGCTTCCTTACCCCTCTGTTCATCTGTTTTATATCTTAAAGTCCTCATATGAGTGACGTCATAGATTTGTCTTTCTCTGGCTGACCAATTTCGCTTAGCATAATACCCTCTACTTCCAACCATGTAGTTGCAAATGGTAAGGTTTCATTCTTGATTGCCGAGTAATACACTATTTTGCGTGTGTGTGTGTGTGTGTGTGTGTGTGTGTGTGTGTACGTATATATATATACATACGCACACATATACACGTACATATACACATGTGTATGTATTTGCATATGTACACGTATATGCCACATCTTCTTTATCCATTCACCCATCCACGGACATTTGGGCTCTTTCCATGCTTTGGCCGTTGTCAGTAGCACTGCTATAAACATTGGGGTGCGTGTACCCCTTTGAAACAGCACACCTGTATCCCGTGGATAAACGCCTAGTAGTGCCATTGCTGGGTCGTAGGATAGTTCTATTTTTAATTTTTTGAGGAACCTCCGTACCGTTTTCCCGAGTGGCTGCACCAGTTTGCATTCCGTCCAGCAGGGCAAAAGAGATCCTCTTTCTCTGCATCCTCCTCAACATCTGTTGTTGCCGGAGTTGTTAATGTGAGCCGTTCTGACAGATGTGAGGTGGTATCTCATTGGGGTTTCGATCTGTATTTCCCTGATGGTGAGTGATGTTGAGCATTTCTTCATGTGTCTGTTAGCCAGGATGTCTTCTTTGGAAAAGTGTCTGTTCATGTGTTTTGCCCATTTCTTCACTGGATTATTTGTTTTTTGGGTGTTGAGTTTGATAAGTTCTTTCTAGATTTTGGATACTAACCCTTTGTCTGATACGTCGTTTGCAAATGTCCTCTCCCATTCTGTTGGGTGCCTTTTAGTTTTGCTGATTCCTTCGCTGTGCAGAGGCTTTTAATTTTGATGAGGTCCCAATGGTTCATTTTCGCTTTTGTTTCCCTTGCCTCCGGAGACCTGTTGAGTAAGAAGTTGCTGTGGCCGAGGTCAGAGAGGTTTTTGCCTGCTTTCTCCTCGAGGATTTTGATGGCTTCCTGACTTACATTTAGGTGTTTCATCCATTTTGAGTTTCTTTTTGTGTATAGTGTAGGAAAGTGGTCCAGGTTCATTTTTCTGCCTGTTGCTGTCCAGTTTTCCCAGCACTATTCACTGAAGAGACTGTCTTTATTCCTTTGGATATTCTTTGCTGCTTTGTCGAAGATTAGTTGGCCATATGTTTGTGGGTCCATTTCTGGGTTCTCTATTCTGTCCCGTTGATCTGAGTGTCTGTTTTTGAGCCAGTGCCATACTGTCTTGATGATTACAGCTTTGTAATACAGCTTGAAGTCCGGGATTGTGATGCCTCCTGCTTTGGTTTTCTTTTTCAGGATTGCTTTGGCTATTCAGGGTCTTTTCTCGTTCCATACAGATTTTAGGGTTTTTTGTTCTAGCTCTGTGAAGAATGCTGGCGTTATTTTGATAGGCATTGCATTGAATATGTAGATTCCTTTGGGGAGTATCGACATTTTAACATTTGTTCTTCCAACCCAGGAGCAAGGAATCTTTTTCCATTTTTTTGTGTCTTCAGTTTCTTTCATAAGTTTTCTTTAGCTTTCAGCATATAGATTTTTCACCTCTTTGGTTAGGTTCATTCCTAGATACTCTGTGGTTTTTGGTGCAGTTGTAAATGGGATCAATTCTTGATTTCTCTCTCTGTTGCTTCACTATTGGTGTATAGAAATGCAACTGATTTCTGTGCATTGATTTTATATCCTGCGACTTTGCTGAATTCATGGATCAGTCCAGTAGCTTTTTTGTGGAATCTTTTGCGTGTTCCATATAGAGTATCATGTCATCCTGCAAAGAATGAAAGTTTGACTTCTCCTTGCCGATTTGGATGCATTTTATTCCTTTGTGTTGTCTGATTGCTGAGGCTAAGACCTCCAATACTACGTTAAATAGCAGTGGCGAGAGTGGACATCCCTGTCGTGGTCCTGACCTTAGGGGGAAAGCTCTCAGTTTTTCCCCACTGAGGATGATACTAGCCGTGGGTCTTTCATACATGGCTTTTATGATCTCGACGTATGATCCTTCTATCCCTACTTTCTTGAGGGTTTTTATCAAGAAAGGGTCCTGTATTTTGTCAAATGCTTTCTCTGCATCTATTGAGAGGATCACGTGGTTCTTGTCCTTTCTTTTATTGATGTGATGAATCACATTGATTGTTTTGCTATGGTTTCCATTGTAGACTTAACTTCTCAACTTCTGGTACTTTTATTCATTCAAATGAGCCAGCACAAAGCCAGTATCCACAATGTGCCAGGCATCAGTAAACAAAATAGGCAAGATCCCTGACCTTGGGGCATTCACATTCTAATGCTGGGGTCCAGCAAACAGCAGTCTGGGAGGCCCCCTGGGAGGCCAGAGCCTGGGTTGTTGTTTTTTTTGGCCCACCAGCTAAGAATGTTTTTTGCATTTTCTGTTCTTTTCTTGAGAGAGCGCTCACAGCACTTGCTGGAGAGTGGGGAGAGGGGCAGAGGGAGAGAGAGAATCCCAAACAGGCTGCCTGCTCAGCACAGAGCCCAGTGTGGGGGTTCCATCCCACGACCTTGGGATCATGACCTGAGCCGAAATCAAGAGTTGGACCCTCAACCGGCTGAGGCAGGCATCCCATGTTTTTTGCATTTTTAAAGGGTTTAAAAAAAAAAAAAAAAAGGGCACCATTTGTGGCCCACAAAGCCTAAAATATTTACTGACTTTTTACAGAGCACAAATAAAGAAAAAGTATTTGTTTTCTGGACTGTATTAGAATCTGATAGGAAACAAAGACAGTGACAGCCAGATCAATGAGCAAACTATAGTAAAAGTGGTGAAAAAGTAAAAAGAAAAGTAAAAGAAAAGTAAAAGGTGAAAAGTGCTCTGGGAAAAAACTGGAGGTTGGAGGGGATGGAGGAAGGTGGTGGATGGGTTGTAATTTTATTTATTTTATTTTATTTCATTTCATTTCATTTTATTTTTTATTAAAAGTGTTTTTCAATGTTTATTTTTGAGAGAGAGACTGAGACAGAGCATGAGCGGGGGAGGGGCAGAGAGAGACAGGGAGAGAGAGAATCCCAAGCAGAGCCCGATTCGGGGCTCGAACTCATGGACTGTGAGATCGTGACCTGAGCCAAAATCAAGAGTCGGATGGTCAACCCACTGAGCCACCCAGGCGCCCCAGGTTGCAATTTTAAATAACAGTTAGGGTTGGCAACTTGGAGAAGACAGCATTTGCATTTCCTCACCTACAAAGGAAATGATAATGATTCCAAATCCGTAGATTTGCCTGGAAGGTTATTTGATTAAATGAGTTAATCTATAAACGGCTTGAAACAGTTGTCAGGCATATGTATGTCACATCACCATTGGCTGTTTATTATTCCTGTTGTTAGACACGAGTACACTGAGGCCCAAGGAAGAAAAGTCACATGGTTGGTTAGCACATGGCCAGGCCAGGGTCCCAACCTAGCCAGCTGGCCTCCAAATGCAGGCCGAAACCATCACACCCAATGAGAGGACACGTGTAGGGGACAGAGCAGGTCCCTAATGCAGGGGGCTGAGGACCGGGGCCTTCTCGCTCCCAGGATGCTGATGTACCAGCACCAGAGGGCATCGGAGCGGTTTGACGTCATCGACCTGGACCCGTATGGCAGCCCCGCCCCCTTCTTGGATGCAGCCGTGCAGGCAGTGAGTGAAGGAGGTGAGGCCACACTGACCTGGGCACAGAGCAGGGCTCGGGGTTTCCGGAGGATCCTCACTGCTCAGGCCTTCCTTGCAGGTCTGCTGTGCGTCACCTGCACCGACATGGCAGTGCTGGCGGGGAACAGCGGGGAGACCTGTTACAGCAAGTACGGGGCCATGGCCCTCAAGAGCCGGGCCTGCCATGAGATGGTGAGCCGCCCTCCCCCCACCCCTTCCCACCCCGCAGACTTGCTTCGCTTCCTCCAGGCAGCAGGGGCCAGATCCGTCCCAAGATGTCAAAGACAAGCAGGTCCATAGCCAGAATAGTTCTAGAGCCCGCACTTCCAGTTCTGGTCACTCGGACGGCTGCGGTTTTGCCCAGGGCAGGAGCCAGTGGCCACATTATTTTTCCTAGTACCCTCGGTTTTAACAACTTGTTCAAAATTGTTATTTAAGACGGTTTCCAGGAGTGGGTTTGGCTTTGGGTTCAAATCCTAGCTTTGCTGGCGCCTTTGGGTGATTCATTTCGCCCTTCTGGGCCTCGCTTCTGGCCTCTGTGAAATGCGCACGACAGTGAATTGCCGTGGGGATTCGAGAGGGCAGGAGCCGGAAAGGAGGATGGCTTGGCTTTGTTCCGTAAGGGCCCTGTCACCAGGTCAGTCTGGAAAACCGGAACACGGGTCCTTGGAGCCCATCGCATAGCGCGGGGCACGCGGATGGTGCTGCCCTGGATGGCGGGCCTGTGCGCTCCGTAACCACGTAGCACCCCCAGGAGGCCCATAAAGAGACATAGGCTGTTGTGATTCCGTCGATGGGGGAACTGAGGCATTCACTTGGCAGGGGTCACACGGCCAGGACGCTTGGGCCTGGGCTTGCAACACCGGGGAGCCGCCCCTGATCAGGCCTGTGCTTATGAGCACCTGGTGTGGCCCCAGGGTAGCTGGGAGGCGTCCGTGGAGGCAGGGCTGCTGGCTGATGCCCGCCTCCCACCCTCAGGCCCTGAGGATCGTCCTGCACAGCCTGGACCTCCGAGCCAACTGCTACCAGCGCTTTGTGGTGCCACTGCTCAGCGTCAGCGCTGACTTCTACGTGAGAGTTTTTGTCCGCGTCTTCACCGGCCAGGCCAAAGTCAAGGCCTCAGCCAGGTTAGTCTGGGGCAAGCAAGGGAGGCAACGAACAGAGGGGGGCAACAGGGCCCTTTGGGGCACGGGAGGAAACGGGACTCCTAATGGGGAGGAGCTGGGGTGCAGCGGTCAGGCTGGGGAGCTTATGAGCCCTGCCCCCCCCCCCCCCCGCCCCCCAGCAAGCAGGCACTGGTGTTCCAGTGTGTGGGCTGCGGGACCTTTCACCTCCAGCGCCTTGGCAAAGCGTCCGGAGCCTCTGGCGGCCGGTGAGCACGGGTGAGCCGGGGGAGGAAGGTGAAGGAGGCGGCCTAGGGTCGCCGCCTCCTAACCACCCCTCTCTCCGCAGGGTCAAGTTCTCTGCGGCCTGTGGTCCCCCGATCGGCCCTGACTGTGAGCACTGTGGGCAGCGACACCAGGTGAGGCAGGGCCGGGGAAACCAGGGGGACGCTGGGGTTCCGGCTCTCTTGACACCTGGCCCTTCGCCCCCCCCCGCCCCAACCCCCGCCACGTGTCTGTAGCTTGGCGGTCCCCTGTGGGCGGAGCCCATCCACGACCTGGACTTCGTGGGGCGCGTGCTGCAGGCTGTGAGCACCAATCCCGGCCGCTTCCACACCTCGGAGCGAATCCAAGGGGTCCTGAGCGTCATCACCGAGGTGGGGGCCCGGGGTGACGGGGAGGGGGCCCCGCCTGTGCCCAGCCATCCTTCCCCCACCCACCCCGCGCCCGTCCTGTCCCCACTGGCAGGAGCTCCCGGACGTGCCTCTCTACTACACGCTGGACCAGCTGAGCAGCACCATCCGTTGCAGCACGCCCAGCCTCCTGCAGCTGCGGTGAGTGCCCAGTCCCGGGCGGGAAGGAGTCTGCGCCCTTCGCCCGCCCTCCGGGTGCCCTCCGGGGGCCCTGGGGCAAGGCCGGCCCCCCTCAAGGCCAGAGTCTTGGGTAAAACAGCTTCCCAACAGGCCTACGCGCAGGTGCTTAGAAGAGAGCGCGGAGGCCTTGAGCCTTGGGGAGGGAGATGGTCTCGCCATCACGATCACTGGCATTCCCCGGGCCGCGTAGTCACCGTGAGACGTTCAGCTGCGTCACACCCGCACGGATCAGCACTGACTTTGGGGTCCCGCCCCCCACCCCCCACCCACGGCCCCTCTTGGTCCCCAGGTCAGCCCTCCTCCATGCCGGCTTCCGGGTCTCACTCTCCCACGCCTGTAAGAATGCCGTGAAGACGGACGCCCCGTCCTCAGCCCTCTGGGACATCATGCGCTGCTGGGTGAGGGCTGGCCTGACCAGATGGGGGTGTGAGGGCGGGACATGGTCAGGCCCAGCGTCCCCTGACCTTTGAACTTTACCTCCCAGGAAAAGGAGTGTCCGGTGAAGCGGGAAAGGCTGTCAGAGGCCAGCCCTGCGTTCCGTATTCTCAGCGTGGAGCCCAGGTACGGGCACTGGTGTGGCTGCCCGCGGGCGTGGGGGGCTCACGTGTGGGCAGGGGACAACGCAGATCCTTCCCTCCACAGACACATGCTCATTCAAGTGAGATCCAAAATCTTCCCGCTTCCCCTCCCCTTCTGCCCCTGCCCTGGTCTGGCCCCATCACTGCCCAGCTGGAGCAGTGCTGCTGGCTCCCCCCCCGCCCCGCCTCCGGCCCCCAGCCTCTCCCCATAGCAGCCACAGTACATCGGTGAGGACCGGAGTCAGACCTGTCCACCCTCTGTTTAGAACCCTCTGTGGCTCCCACCTCACTCACTAGAAACCCAAGTTCTGCCTGCAAGCTGTGCGCCATCTCCCTGTCCCCTCCCTCCCCCTTCATCCCCACTCTCCCTACCTCCCTCCCTACTGGGCCTCCGCACTCACACTCCCCAGACGCAGCGCCCCCTTACGGCCTTTATAAGGGCTGTTCTCTGTGCCTGGAGTGCCCATCCCGGGTCCCCTGAAGGCTCTTCCCTCCCTCCTGCAGGTGTCTCTGACCGCTCTGTCCTGTCCTGCGCCCCTTCCCCCGCCTCCCCATTCCCTTTGTCCTGCTCTGTTTTTCTCAAAACTCTCATCCGTGCCCTAACACGATACACTTCACTCACCTCTGATCTGTCCCATCGTCTCCCGCACTGGAACGTCGGCCTTACCAATGGCAGATCTTAGGCTCGCGGTAGGCACTGGATACACGTTCATTAACTGGATGAGAATCCCGACCCGGGCAGACACGGCCTTCCCAAGGCACGTGGAGCTGCACGGGGCTTGGCAGGTGGTCCGTGCGCACCTGCAGGGCACCTGCCCCTCAGCCCCCACTCCCACGTCCCCAGGCTGCAGGCCAACTTCGCCGTCCGGGATGACGCCAACCCCAGCTCCCGCCAGCGAGGACTCAAGCGTTTCCAGGCTAATCCTGAGGCCAACTGGGGCCCCCGGCCCCGTGCCCGGCCAGGGTGAGTGAGAGCGCGGGTGGCGGTGGGGCCTGTCCGGGGCAGGATGGGGTCCCAGCTACTCCTCTGCCTGCACAGGGGCAAGGCCGCAGGTGAAGCTATGGAGGAGAGACGCAGGCTGCACCAGAATAAGAGAAAGGAGCCAGCTGAGGACCCGGTCCAGCGGGCTGCCCGGCTCAAGACCTTTCCCTGTAAAAGATTCAAGGAGGTGAGGCACCCCCACCACCCCTACACAGCAGCACCCAGGGATCGCCCTCCCTGCAGCAGGGCTGGGAGAACCGGGGCGGGCAGGGCGTGCGAGCGAGCTCCCCGTCTAGGAAAGGGACCCAGCAGAGGCTGCTGAGCACTGAGCCAGGGTTCACACCCACCGTTCTCCCACCAGGGCACCTGTCAACGCGGGGACCAGTGCTGCTACTCCCACAGCCCCCCAGCACCCGAGGACACCGCTGCAGCCGCCTCTCCTGACCATCCCAAGACCTCTTACCAGAACCCGCCTGGGTCTGGCGTTGCCGCTGGTCCGGGTGTAGACTGAGCCAATAAAGATATGTCACCTTTCCGACTGCCATTCGTCTGGGTCGGGAGGCTGCCTGCGGGTCTGTCTGTCCATCTGCCTTAGGGGCTCTGTCTGTCTCTCCAGCTGCGTGTCTGGAGCCTGCGTTCCTCTGTGCATCTTTTTTTGTTTCACTCCCTGGGGAAGCGCTACGCATCTGGAGGTTTGTTTGTCCCTGCCCGACCGAAGTGCTGTCAGTATTGCCATCTGGAGTGTTCTGTCTGTATGGGGGTGTGGGAGCTGACCGTCGGCCAGCGGGATGGTCTGTCTCGCAGCAAGAGGCGCTCAGCCCCCCGCCCCTTTGCTGGCGCCTGCAGTTCCCGAGCCGGCCACGGGGCGGCAGCCGTGCGCTCGTGTTCGTGGGGCCTCCGCCCCCCTGGTTGGCGCGCACCCAGACACAGGCGGGCCCTCCAGTCACCCAGCCCCTACCCTGCCTCGCGTCGCCGCCCGGTTTCTCTGGCCGAGCTCCCCACAGGGCCGCGGTGGCGGAAGCCGGACCGGAACCAGGCGCCTTGTGCATCCGCTCCAGGCCAGGTGCTTCCTGCTCCGCGGCCCCTTGGGCGAGGACACTGAGGCACTAGCCGGCCTGCCGCTTCCCCTCCCCTCCGGGACGGAGGGTTAGCAGCGTTAACGGAGAGGCTTAGGGCAGAATCCCCACCCCCACGTGGTAGCCGTGGGGCCCCCCCGCAAACACCTTTCCCTTGGCTTCCTCCCCGCCTGTAAAAGGAACCTAGTTTGTTGGGGTGATCCGTTAACTTGGGGGCTCAGAGCTGACCTCGGGCTTCCCTGGGGCAGTGGGATGGTTGGAGGCCGGCTGGCTCGGGGCTTCACCAGACTCCTGGGAGGGTGGTGGTAGTATCCGTGCTGGGCGGCTCCTGCAGGCCCCCAGATACACTGGAGGCAAAGTGTGATGGACGCAGGTGAGGGGGCCCTGGAGAAAAGTATTGTCCCTGCTCCCTAGCTATTCCCGGGGCCCTGCCTTTCGCCTTTCTAGCAGGCTCCAGCCGGGTGCTGAGCACCCCCACCACTGCAAGATGCTTGCCCAACGCCTCTTTATCACCGTCCTCAAAGCGGCCTGTGATGTGGGAGGAGGGCCAGAGACCATCAAGTTGGGGCTGTGTGACCCGGTGGCCTAGAGGATCCACGTGGCCACAGGGCGGGCTGGGGGCACCTATTGTAACGTTCTGCCAGCCCCGGCTCCCTAGGAAGTCCCTCCCAGCCATGGTGCTTCCTCTCACCCTCCTGGGCCTGAAAAGGTGGTGTGGAGAGCAGGCCTGGGGGCCCAGGACACTTAGGCCAGGCAGGACACTCGAGGGCAGACTGTCAGAACTGCCTTCCCTCCAGTGCCCCAGTCCGGGGTGGGGGTGGCACGAAGCCCGGCAGGCGGTCTGTAAAAAGAGGAACAAAGCAGGGTGAGGAGAGGAGGAGCAGGAGGGGGCCCTGGGTCACGAGGCCGCAGACTGCCGGAAAGGGCTCTCCTCCACCCCCATCAGCGCGGACACTTGAGCAGGGGGTGTTCAAAGCCGGAGGTGAAACCCAAGCGCGATACTGGAGGCTGCTGCTTCCCTGCCTCAGTTTCCCCCTCTGCGTGCATCCGGGTACCTCACTCCCAGCGGCGCGCTGGGTCGGGGTCCTCAGAGACCCTGGGCCACTCCAGTGCCTGGGAGGACGTAAGGTGAGGCCCTGAGGGGTGACGGCCCTGTCCGTCGCCGGCCGGGGGCGGGGCCGTGAGGCCCCGGCTCGGAGCTCCCCGCCCGCCGGTTTCCTCCGGGGTCAGCCCGGCTCCTTATCAGGCGCGGCCAGTCGGCCAGGGCCTTATCTGTGCCGGCCCGGCATCCTCCGGCGCGGCCCGGGGGTGAGAGGGAGGAAACTGGGCCGCCGGGGGCGGGGAGAGGGCGGGCCGGCCAGGAGCAGCTCACTTTCCCTCGAGGGATCCACGCCGCCGTCGCCGGGGCCCTAGCGAGCCCGGGAAGAGGCGCGGCCCGACGTCGCTGCCGGGAGGGGGCGGCAAGCTCCCAGCGGCCCAGAGCGCAGAGGCCGGACCGGATCAGGGCCACGGAGCCTGGCCTGCAGCCGAACCCGCATCCTGGCCCTGCGGGACAGAGCCGGGGCTCTCACCAGGCAGCAGGACCAGCGCCGGGGTAAGAGGGGAGTCCGCCTGAAGGTGGGGTATCCTGGGACCGCCTGTATTCATTCATTCCATCCATCCTTCATTCATTCATTCAACGGGGGGGGGGGGGGGGGGGGGATGCTCACTAAGTGAGAGCCCAGGGCCTAGGTAGGGAAGACAGGACAGAGGGGCCAGGAGTCCCAGAAGTTGCTGGGACACTCCAAGCCGTGGGGCCAAGAGTGAACAGGGACGGCTACGCAGGTTGCAGAGGAGTGGATGCTGATGGGGTGGGGAGGGTGGGGGAGGCTGCTGATAGGGCCAGAGAAGGATTGGGACATGACCCTGTCTACTGGGCAGTGGAGTCCGTGTTTGGGATCCTGGGTCAGCATTTTTTATCATCATGTCAGCAGTGGGGTTACAGGGTTAGTAAGGGGGACATTTTCAGTGGGGGCGGGCGTCAACGGAGCGATTAGAGAGGACTTTCAGGGTGTGACAGGGAGGCGTTGGGAAGAGCCTCTCGGGGTCATAGCTGAGGGCCACATGGTCAGCTGGGGGAGGGGTGGGGGGAATCGGTGAAGGGCCAGAGTCAATTACAGAGGGATTCTAAGGTCACACGCTACCGGTGAGGGGTCTTGGGATCAGAGCTGAAGGTTACGGGGTCATCCTGGGGGCCGCAGGATCCGTCATGGGTTCCTGGCCTCGCCCCTCGCTCCCGCCTCCAGGTGAGGAGGGATTCTGGAATAAGGGAAATTTGCTCAGGAGCTGGGCAGCTGAGGCCCTCGTGGGTCACAAACAGCTCAGAGAGAGCACTGCCCAGCTCAGCGCTGCCCAGGGGGTCACTGGGTACCTCCTGCCCTCGCGTCAGGTCCCCTCCCGTGTCCTGGTGGTTTCGGAGCCCGCCTGCTTTTGCCCACCGAACCCCCGCCCCCACCCCCACCCCCACCTTTTCCCTCTCATTTGAGGGCTCTGCTGGGCTGAGGGATGTGCGTGGCATCTGATTCTTCCCTCCCCACTGGCTTCCTTGTCTCCCGCAGGTGAGCACCCCTTCGGGGTCCATGTGCCCTCCCCAGGCCCAGACAGAGGTGGGCCCCACCATGACTGAGAAGGCGGAAGTGGTGTGTGCCCCCAGCCCAGCGCCCGCTCCGCCCCCCCAAGCCTGCCTCACCTGGGCCCCCAAAGGTGAAGGAGGTTGGCCACCGAGGCTCCTCACCCCCCCAGGCTGCCCCCTGGCGTGCCAGTGATCAGCCTGGGCCACACCAGGCCTCCCGGGGCAACCATGGCCACCACGGAGCTGAGCACCCTGCGGCCCCCGCTGCTGCAACTCTCTACCCTGGGAACTGTCCCGCCCCCCCTGGCCCTGCATTACCACCCTCACCCCTTTCTCAACAGGTCAGTGGCGGGGGGGGGGGGGCTGGGACCTGGGGGGAATTCGGGGCCAGGGTCCTTGCCCACAAGGCGTTAGTGACCCACGACCCCTTACAGCCTCTACATTGGGCCGGCAGGACCTTTTGGCATCTTCCCCAGCAGCCGGCTGAAGCGGAGACCTAGCCACTGCGAGCTGGAGCTGGCCGAGGGTGAGTGCGGGTTCGTGTGTGTGTCGCCATCCCTGCGGGGGCTCGCGTCTTCCACGGGGAGAGCTGTTGCAGGCGCGCCCAGGCACACACAGGATAGCCCACACGGGGGCTCAGTGCTCAGGTTACACTCCTGTGCAAAAACCACAGGCCCGGGGCCAGTCCCACACGACCACAGCCACCCAACAAGCCACGGAGAGTCATGGCAAAACGTACCGCGTGGCATGGGGGCCGCGAAATGACAGCTCCAGGCGAATGCACGGCCACGCAGGGAACAGCCACAGGACGACCACCACAGCAGAGACAGCCACACAACCACAGCCACTCAGGACCATGGCCCCACAAGAGTCAGCCACAGAACCACAGCCACACGACCACAAGCACCCGGCAACGATCATAGGCAACCACAGCCATTTAGATATCCCAGGAGTTCAGCCAGCCACCCGAGTCGCGCAGGCCCACGTTCACACCCAGAGAACCTCTCAGACCCGTGTGCACATCCAGCCATGTGCAGGGCCACACTCAGAATGGGGACCGCAAGGACAGCTCTCCAGACTGACAGCCACAGGAAACATTTCCCTAGGGAGTCTCGGCCACTGACATAGAAGTGTGGACAGTCGGGTTTGGAAGGCTTCGGCTGCCTGCAACCTGGGCCGGTGACGGTCCTTGTCTAGGCCGCTGGGGTGAGTAGGGTGGGAGAGGGGCGGCTACCCAGCAGGGGAGCGACCCATGGATCCTACTTGTGGAGCCCTTGCGTGGAAAAAGCCCCAGCCCGCCGCCTGTGTGGAAGTCCCCTCGGAGATTCTGGGCGCTGAAGTGAGGGCCCCAGGGGGCGCCCCCTGGGCCTCCGCGCCAAACCTGCCCCTCGTGTTCCCCAGGGCACCAGCCCCAGAAGGTGGCCCGGCGTGTGTTCACCAACAGCCGGGAGCGCTGGCGGCAGCAGAACGTGAACGGCGCCTTCGCAGAGCTCAGGAAGCTGCTGCCAACGCACCCGCCCGACCGGAAGCTGAGCAAGAACGAGGTGCTCCGCCTGGCCATGAAATACATCGGCTTCCTGGTGCGGCTGCTGCGCGACCAGGCGGCCGCTCTGGCCGCAGGCCCCGCCCCGCCCGGGCCCCGCAGACGGCCAGCGCACCGAGGCCCGAACGACAGCGCCCGCCGCGGGCCGTGTCGCAGGGCCGAATCAGTGATGCGCTCGCAGCCCGCGCCCCCGGCCGGCCCCGACGGCAGCCCCGACGGGGCGGCCCGGCCCATCAAGACGGAACGAGCGGCCGTGAGCCCTGAGGTGCGGTGACCTCCGCGGGCGTGGCCTCGGAGCCGAGGGGCACCGGGAACTCAGCCCGGGGCGGTCGAGAAAGGGGCGGCCGATGCTCTGCGCCTGCTCGGGAGCGAACTCCCCGGAAGAGGGACCAGTGAGGACGTTCCCAACGGGGGAATAGGGCCCGGGGATCTGGAGGGGCGACTGTCGCCCGCGGGGGACCCTGTAGGCCTTTTTACCACCCACCGCCCGCTGGAAATGACCTTTCCCGCGTCTTCCTCCGGGGGACGAGGTCCCGGAACCAACATGGCAGACAGGTCATCGGACTAAAGTGGTGCCTTTTTTTCCGGGGCTGGGGTCACCGAGAGAGGTGGGGAGGGACGGGGTAGGGGGCTGGGCTTTGCCCTTCTCGCCGGCGCCCCCTCCTGGAGACTCACGGATACGCGCTCCTGGACCGCGTCTGCGGCGCGCCAGGTGCGCGGAGGGAGGCGCAGAATGGACGCCGGGACCCACCCCCCACCGATCCCGAACCGGTCCCACACGACGGCGTTAGCAAAGGCTCGGGCGCTCTTACTTTTGTTTTTCTTTATTTCTTTATTTCACATACACATTAGCCATTCAATGGAGAAGCCGGAGAGAGTCAGGCAAAGATGGTGTAACAGAAGCGCAGTGACGGGGGCGGGGCGGGGCGGGGCGGGGCGGGGCAGAGAGGGAACAGACGGGCTGGCTGCCTACTTGCATTCCGCTAGGACACTGAAAACCCAGAAAACAAAACAGACAGTAAACTACCCTTGTTTCTTATGTATCTCAGTGCAGAGACGGGGGTGGAGGGCAGAGAGAGGGGGAGACCAGGCTGAAGGAAGAGGAGCGGAGGGACGGGGGACGCTAAGGGGGAAGCACACCAAATCCATTAGTACTATATATAGAGATACTCGTATATACTGCGTTTCTTAGCCTAAGAAGAAACTTGTTTGACGGGACGGGCGGCCTTTGCGGTCCGCGATGCTGGTGCTGGTCGGGCGCACGGATCTCCCGGGAGGGGCCGAAGCGGGGCTGGCCCAGGCTGGCTTGGGGGGGAGGGGGGCGCCCCGAGGGTGGGGGGGTGGGGGGGAGCAGAGGCGGGGCTGGGGTGCCCCTCGGGCTCTCGATTGGGGGACGAAATTTCTCGTGACTTTATTGCTCCTTTATTTTCTCTCATGTGGGGTGGGGGGGTCCGTTCAGCACGGTCGGGGTGAGGAAATGGTGGGTCGTCTGAGCCACCCGGCCCCTCTGGGACCCAGAGCGCGGCGTCCGCTCCGCCAGCACGGGGGTGAGAACAAGGCACTAGGTCGGCCGGCCAGCGCGGGGGCGGGTGTGTAAGGCAGTCGACGGGGCTGGTTGCAGGGTGGGGTGGGGCTGTGTGCGGGGCCGTGTGCGTGCGTGCGTGCGGGCGCGGGCCTGGGCGAATCGACCTGTCAGCTTGGCTGGTCCTGTCCTGGAGCTTCGAGCCTTCCTCGTGCTCCCCGGTGGGTGACGGGGCTAGGGGTAGGGGTGGGAGGAATGATGTTGAGTTGGGGGCGCCGGGGAAAAGGGAGGGTAACTACCAACTTGCTGAGCGCGCTCCTGATAATGCTGGTGAGGGTCAAGTTGGCGTCTGGCTCAAAGAAGGGCGCTCGGGGCGGAGAGGGAGAGGGAGAGGGAGAGGGAGGGAGGGGACGTTTGTTCGTTGGCATTGACCTCTGCGGGGGAGGGGCTGGGGACCCCCCCGCCGCGCCCCCGTGCCCGGACGGGGATGGGGCGAGGAGGGGGGCGCTGGGCCCTGGGGAGGGGGCGCCCGGGGAGACCCGCGACCAGAGCAGCCCAGCCGCCGGGCGTATGCCGCTGTCCCGTTCCGTTAAACTCAACAAAGAAGGGATATGCGTGTTCCTAACAAGTGCAGGATATTTAATTGATTCATAAACTTATGTATAATAGTTTGTGGGTTTTTTTTTTTAAAACGTACTTTATAATGTAAGAAGCACCAGGGTTTTTATGTTGAATTATCTTAAAAATAATTTTCTCTCGTCCTTTTCCTTTTTGATCTTGTTTTTTTTTTTTTTTTTTTTTTTAGTGTCGAGGTGTTTTTTTTTTTAAACTCTAAAATGTGAACGTTTCCTTCAGCCCTCCCACCGAAACCGAGAACGAACGACGAAACAAATAAAAACCCCAGATCATCCTCGTCAACGCAGGAAAACGACTTAAAAAAAAAAAAAAAAAATTAAAAAAAAAAAAAAAAAAAAAAAAGGAAAAAACACTCAGCTTTCGTTATCCCCGCGCAGGGCGGGGCGGGCCCAGTTCTTTTAGCGTCCCCAGAGCCGCGAGGACATTACAACAAAAATAGAATTTTTCTTAACAATCTCTTAACATACAAAGATAGGAAAACTCTCTGATGCATTGCACTTGGTTCAATGAAAAAAAAAAAAAAGTTCATTTCCCCCATATATATTTTTTGTGGGTTTTTTTCTCTTCTAACACGTCCCCACATCTCCTGTCGCCCTCGTAGCCCCTCGCCTGCCCCTCACAACGACACTTGGGAAAGGAGCGGCCCCCCACCCCCACCCCACCCCTGCCCGCCCGGGCAGCCCCGCCGGGCGCGCTCCCGCCCCGGCCCAGCTGGCCTGCAGCTTCCGACCTCGCCCGGGCGGGCGCCCCGCCGACCCCGGCTCCCGCGGGCCCACCGCGCCCGCGGCCCCGATTGTCTTCGAGGGAAGGGGCGCGTGCGGCCGGGCAGGGGGTCCCTTCCGCTCCCCTCTCAGCTCTGACCCTGTTTAGCCAACCAAACTGAAAAATCATTGCACTTTGACCGCGCGTCACGCCCGGCCCACCCGGCCCCCCCACCCCCCGCCCTACTCCCCACGCCCCCCACCCCAGGCTCCCGTGGGATCCCCTGTCCCCTGCTTCTCAGTCCCGGTCTTCCCCGAGGGCTGCACGCGGATGGGGGGAGGGCCTTCGCTCAACTTCCAACAAAAGCCACTCCTGGGGCCAGCCGCCTTGTGGCTTCCAGTCGAGGACCGCACCGCACGGCGCGCTGGCCCCTTCTGCCCCAGGTAAGGGCCCTCCTTGCCTCCCCAGCCAGCTCCCTCCCCTCCTTCCCTCCCTCCCTGCTGGGGCCACAGCCTCGCAAACTAGATTCACAATAAATAAAGCCCACAACCCGCCCCTGCGGTGCAATGTTGGGTTGACTGACTTTCAGAGGATCCTGACCTGTGCTTTGTGTTTTCATACAGTTAAGAAAGAGAGAGAGGCACGAGGACTCGAGAAGGGGGCCTAGGAAGGGAGATGCAGGGAGGAGGGAGTAAGGCACAGAAAGACAAGCCAGAGGGGCCAAGTCACACCCTGGAGGGGGGGGGCTGGGCATGCTCTTGCTTCCCTCCCTCCCAGGGGGCTTCTGAAGACCCTCTGGACAGGCCCCCATCCATCCCTTGGGAGGAGGAAGGGGCTGCAGGGAGGGGGAGAGGAGAGCTACTTCCTGTCGTGTGTTACCAAATTGTTCCCAAGTTGCTCAAATGGAGGAGTTCCCAATTGCAACAGCAAAAAACCCAAACGATGAATGCCCCACCCCTAAATAAAGAGTAAAGACATTACAGCTGAAATCCAGAGAGAAGTGGCCAGGAGGCCCATGTGGTGGAGAAAGTGGGGCTGGGGGGGGGGGGGCGGACAGAGAAAGCTCCAAAACACTTTTGAAAAAGGACAACACCCAACACCCTCCAAAGGAACTGAAAGTCGGCGAGCAGGACGCCTACCTAGCGCAGGTGGCGGCTTAGCCAATGGCAGTGGCGGCTGCCTCGTCCTCCTCGCTCGGCTCCGGGGTCCCCTTTCTGCTCCACTCTCCGGCCCCGGCCACAGCAGGGCTGTCTGTGTGAGGGGCAGGGGCAGGGACCGGTGGGGCGGAGCGAGGGCACCTGCATGCGGGGCTGGGGTGTGGGGGCGACCTAGGGCCCGCCTCCCCTCACTTGTGGCGTGGCAAGAGAGAGATTTTCCTGGCCTGCAGAGAGGAGGGAAGAGGGGGCCTGTCCCAGGCTGGGACAGGCTGTTGTAGCATTCCAACTTTTTCCTGTGGACTGTACAGAGAAGTCTGGGGCCCTGAAACTACCCCCGAAGCTCAGGGTGGAGTGGCAGCAACGCCCTCCATTCCAGGAGCAAGAAGCTAGCTCCAGAGGACGCTTCCTGGCCGCCCCGGCGGGAGGGGGGGGCCTTCTAGCCCAAAGGTAGGGCAGGGAAACCTGGAAGCCACCGTGCCTCACCTAGTCCAAAGCAGCTGGGGGTGGGGGGGGGGGGGGGGGGGCGGGGAGAAGCCAGAGGCCAAGGCAGTGGGGGTGGGGAGGGGGTTGGGAGAGAGGGAGACAGGCAGGGAGGAGGCAGAGTCTGGAGGGAGAACCCTCTGGATCTGCACCCCGTCATTTGTACAAGCTTGTCCTCTGAGCTCCCTAGTGAAGCTCCCGGACTGAGTTGGGGGTGGGGTTCCCCTAGGAAGGGTGACGGTGGAGGAGAGGCCCTTTCGAACCGTGCTGGTTGCTTTGTTGGGTTGATTTTGTTCCTTCCCCGGAAGGTTGGGGCGGGGTAGGGAGGGGAGAAAGGCAGTTCTGCCGCATCCTTTCTTTCTTTCTGTCCTCTACTTAACAGAGTCCGTTTTGCATGTTTCTTTCTGCTTGGCTGCTGGTGCACAGCTCCACCGAGACCTCTTCTGAGGGCTCTCCGAGAACTGGGCTGCTTCTGGGGGCCTGCAGGGGTCCCCGGGCTGGAGGAGAGAAGGGCTGAGTGGCTGACGACGTCTAATTTTTGCTTTTTCGGTGGGGCTGGGCTGGGGGATTTTTCCACGTCTCAAAATTTCTTCTCCCCCCGTTTGAGGAACCTCTTCTTTACATTTTGTCATTTCTTCTGTCGATCTTATCAGAGGAACCAGGACTGAAACGGGACAAAAAAAAAAAAAAAAGAGGCGACATTGAAAAGAGGGGGGGGGGGGGCACCGCTCTTCTTGCCCCCACCTGGCCAGCTGACTGGCGGCCAGTGTCCAAGGTCCCTGGAGGGCCCGGTCCCAGCAGAGCCAAGGACACCGGCACCCCACGAAGAGGTACCTCCCCATTCTGTCGAGACCTCCGATGGGAATCCTGCCGCCCCCAAGAGACCCTGCCCCCGGTGCCAGAGTCCAGCTGGCCTTCCCGTGGGCACTGTGCCCAGCGGGTGGGACCCCCGTGGCTGAAGCTGGCACAGGCACAGACCTGGGATCTGGCCATGTTTCCAATTGTTTAGGTTTTTGTGTGGGTCCTGGAGGGTGGGGAGGATGCCAGGCTGGAGCTTTTGTCCCCAGAGGGGTTTTGGGAGTGGGGTGGGGGGTGGCACAGCTTCTTGCTGAGTTTTCTTTCTGTCTCTTTGGATTAAAAGCAGAAATTCCCGTCTGTACTCCCCAGCCAAGGTCCCACAGGCTGAAAGGCTGGGGAGGGGGCGGGGGATGCCACATGGCTTTAGTCCCTAGCGGGACCAGGCCTGGGGGAGGGGCTCTGGAGCCCACTGTGCCTGATCCTCTATCCTCAGGGCACCTGGTGCTGGGGAAGGACCGCAGTCTCCCTGGGGCAGGAGTGGCTTCCCTAAGGGTGCCAGCAGGGGGAGCCACCTTCCCACAAACGAGCCTTGGTGGCTCCTGCTCACAAAACACACCTGACCCGGAGGCCGGGCCGCCCGGCAATGCCCTCCACCAAAGGCTCTGGCCCCACCTTGTGGCCAAGGGGCAGTGGGGGAGGGCTGGAAGGGGGACGTGTTCTCTCTGGCCTACAGTACCTGGGTAATACCCTTGGGGCCAAAAAGGGGTCCCTGAAAATGTATTTCAGGGCCCCTCTGGGGCTCCGGGCCGCAGACTCAGATCGGCAGGGGCCAAGCGGGGCTAACAGAGCCTGCACTGGGTAGTGACCCATTCTCCCCTTGCTCCAAGAGAGGGTGGCTGATCTGCCTGAGGCTACACCGCCCACCCGCGTGGCCTAGCCAGGACTCAAATGCGGGGAACGGTTCAGAGTCGATGCTCCTAACTGCTTCATGTGGCATGATCCCAGGGAGCCCAGGGCCAAGGCTGCCACATTGGAGTGAGGGCCTGGGGGGGGGGGGGGGGGGGGGGGGGGGGGGCCCGATCGGCCAACTCTTCAAAAGAAGCCAAAAGGCCAGACGGATTTTCATGCGAAAGTTGTCAATGTTTAACAACACTTGTTTCAGACACACAGATCATGCCTGCAGGCCGGGCCTGCCCCGCAGGCTCTGGTTGGGGACCGCAGGTTGTCATCTACTGTGAGATAAACACATGGAGTTTTAGTGTTAGAAGGGGCCTGGAAGATCACCGAGAACCTTCTGTGACGACGGAAACATCCCCTGTTTGCTCTGTCCAATCTGGTAGCCAGTAGCCACGCGGTGGCTTCTAAGCAACTGACATGGGGCTCGTGTGGCTGAGGGACTGAAAGTTTTCTCTAGTTAGTTATTTCATTTAAACTTCAACCGCCACACGTGGCCAGCGGCTGCCCGGGTAGATGGTGCAGAGGGAAGGCATTTGGAAGCATGGGGCTCTGGGGGTGCCCCAATGACTGGGGTGCTGCTGGCATTTACCGCACGGGCAGAGATGCTCACTGCCTGCGCTGTGCTGGACGGCACGCACGGAGGAGACCGGCCGTCCTGCGGCGGGGCTCCCAGGGGACCTGCCCGAAGTCCAGCCCCATCCGCTGACTGAAGGCGAAAGGGAGGCTCGTGGGACACGTGGCCCTGCGTGGGGGAAACCCAGGCACAAGGCACCCCCTGAGCTGTTGGCGGGGCCTGAGTCGGCAGCTGGCCCCTGGGCTTCCAGTCCCGGCCTGAGAAGGTAGGGGAGCTGTCTGCAGTGAGCCCCTGTCACTGCGGTCTCAGGCCTCGGTGTTCTTTGGAGCCCCCTTCCCAAGGGGAGACCACACCGGAACCCTCACGCCACGGCTGTGCGAGCCGGGTCCTCACCCTCCCTGTGACGGAGGGGGCGGGGGATAACCGGGACACGGAGGGCCTGCTTGGCCCCCGTCTTTGTCGGACCAGGCCCAGACCCCAGGCTGGTCCCCTTGGGGTCCCCTGAGCTACACAGCAGGGGGACAACCACCAGTGCTCGGATGGGGCGGGGGGTGGGGGGTGGGGGGAGCCCCCCTCCCTCAGAGGAAGACGACTCCAGTTCAAGGCCTGGAGTTAGGGACAAAGGTGTTTCCAGGAAAGCTCCCCAGTGCCTCCTCACGGATCCCAGGAAAGGGGGGGGGGGGGGTGCATCGGCTGCCAAGCACAAAGTGGTTTTTTCTGCTCACCCTCTCTGCTTCCTGAGCCAGGTCCAAAATTGATTAAAACTAAGTAAAAAGCGCTGCCCAGGGAATGACAAAATTGCTAAAATTCTCTTTTCTTCCCTCATTCTATTGTTCTCTCTCCATCTGGTGCTCCAGAGATCAGCTAAAGTCACTGGTTACTGTGGAAACCGCCCCCCACCGTACCCCCTGCGCCCGCTGCAGTCGCCTGCCTGCCCCCAGGCCCAAGGGCTCTCTCAGCGGCTGGGCCCTGTCCGGCTCCAGTCTCCCCCACCGGCACCCCCAGACACACGTGCCTGCTGGGGCCCGGGGCCCAGGCCCCTTGCAAAACAAGAGGGAGGAAGACCGTTTCCCAAACTTGCCTCAAACTCTGACTTGGCCCCAAAGTCTAAGCAAAGTGCGCAGAGAAAGTGAAGAAGGGAAAGCACACGGAGGCGGAAACAGGGTGAGTGGGGGAGGCCGGGGCCGTGGTCCCCAAGAGTGAGTAACACAGAGCTATAGGCGGCTGGGGGGGAGGGAGGGAGGGAGGGAGGGCGACGCAGCCCTGCTGCCTGGTGCCGGCCCACAGCCAGGAGGGGAGGCCCGCCTGCTGTCCCTTCCTCTGGCACCCCCTCCCGCCCTCTGCCAGCAGGGCTCTCTCTGCCTCCCTGGCACAGAGCAGCGGAGGGGGCTGGCTCCAGCCCCTGCTCGGAGCCATTGTTTTTCTTCTCAACACCCCCAAGTTCAAGTTCATCTGGGTGTTACATCATGTCTGGTTGCTCCTGGAAACCAGACGGGTCAGACGTGACTCTGGGGAAAGGGGGTGGGAAGCTGGAGGGGGTTGAAGTTCCCCTCCCCTCCCCTCCTTGCCACTAGGGAGCTCTGAAGTTTGAAGTTTGACAAAGTTTTTTGGCTTTTTTTTTTTTTTTTTTTTTTTGAGGGAGGGAAAGGAAAAGGGAAAAAAAAAAAAAAACAAAACCTCAAACCACACACACAAAACTTCCATCCACCAACTTTCTCTGGACTCAGGCCTCAGAGCAGTAAAGGAGCCTGGGCTGAGGTGGATTTCCTGGGGCTGAGAAAGCCTCCAAGGCCTTGGGCTCACAGGGTGATGTTTTTGTAAACCGTGAAAAAGAGAAAGATATTTGCATGTTCTTTTCCGAGAAGCCCCCGCGCTGTAAAAGCTGCCTCTGCCCGGCTCCTGAGGTGGGTCCTCCCTGCACCCCGGGGCCCTGGGCTCCGTGGGCTATTCCCAGCCTCTTGGGGACAGGCACAGGGAGGAGGGGGCCCACATGCGTGTGTGTGCACAGATGCCTGTACAAAGCCGGATCCAGGAGATTCCAGCAGGAGGGCTGGAGGTTTCCTTGTGAGGACTGGGGACAGACGGAGAGCTGGACTGGAGGCTCCGGCAGCCCAGCCTCCCCTCTAACGGGATTCATGGGGACTTGAGGGAGGGGCCTCCAGGGTGGCAACAGGCCCTGCCCTACCCTGGGTGCCAGAGTCTCTGGGCACGCAGCCCACCGGGACGGCTCTGTCCCTCCTCCACCCCTCGCCCAGCCCACCCAAAGCCAAGGAAGAAAGGAGGGCTGGGGGCCAGGGCTTCCAGCTGGAGCGGGAGGAGAGCAACAGGCAGACGCTGTCCTCTTCCTGACGGGGCCTCGGGCTCCCACCAGGCCTGGCCCAGAGCGCCTCTAGCCTCAGGTCTTTGGCCGCCTTCCCCAGGGCCGGGGCTGTCAGAGCTAATTATCCAATTAGCTGATTAGCCAGAGGACCTGGGGGCTGCCTGGGGAGGCAGGCTCAGCTGGGCGCGCAGAAGCCCGGGCCCTCCAGCCCTGCCCTGGCCCTTTCTCCCGGATTGGCCTCAAGGAACCGGCCTCTTCCCCAGATGCCCCCGCCGCTGCCTGTGCGGCGGTCCCCCCTCCCCTGCCCCTTGCCCGCATCCACAGCGTGGGTGGGGCCTCCTACCTGAGACTGCTGTGGGATGTTCAGAAAGTTGCCGTCCCGGGGTCCGATGCTGACAAACCGGTTGGCAGAGGAGGCGCCTGTCGTTGCGAATGCTGTGGGGAGCAGGGAAGAGAGGGAGAGACCCCGTGAGGCCTTGGGGCCTGCCCGGGCACTGCCCTTCGGGGCTGCTGAGAGAGGGAGAGACTGCATTAGACCATGCTGCCAGGGCTTAGGCTGGCAGTGGGAAGGACAGGCCGGAGGGGTCCCATCATCCTCTCACTGACCAGGAGCACACTCCGTCCCCCACCCCTAGCACCCCGCCTCAGCCAGGCGTCCTCTTTCCTGGCCTAGGGCGAGGGAGGGGCCCTGGAGGCTTCAGCCGAGGTCCCACAGACCCTGTTCTGTTCCCTAGCCAGGCACTGAGCAGGACTGAGGACAGCCTTCACTGAAGCAAGGCACCCTTGCTTTCCCACTGACCCTCCCGGGTCCGGAAAGAGGGAGCCTGGGAGGGCGGGAGGGTGGGAGCTCTGGCGGGCCGGCCCCACCCTGCTCAGGGAAGGGC
This sequence comes from Panthera uncia, assembly GCF_023721935.1. Taxonomy (NCBI): domain Eukaryota; kingdom Metazoa; phylum Chordata; class Mammalia; order Carnivora; family Felidae; genus Panthera; species Panthera uncia. The sequence continues at coordinate 8,618,200 of NC_064816.1, read as the reverse complement.
GGCTCAGCCAGGCCACCTCTCCAACCAGGTCAGCTAGGTGGGTGCTGCACCGCTCAACCCCACTGGGCAGTCCCAAGGATGGGGCCGATGGCTCAGGGAATTTGAAGGGGCCCAACAGAGGGCTGCGCGGGGTGGGACAGGGTCAGAGAGAGGAGCCGGCTGCCAGCTCGGGCCCAAAGGTGGCAAGGCTCAGGCCCAGCAGGCGCTCTCGTCCTCTGATGGATGAGCCAGGTCCTGTGGTTCCCAGGGCCTGAGGTGGGCCAAGGCACCAGAGGAGGAGGACGCTGGAGGGCCTGGCAGAACGCGGGCTTCGGTGCCCAGGGGTGGTTGTTCTGGAGCCTGAGGGGGCAAATGGGCAGCCAAACGGCCCCGAGCTCTTCTCAGGTTTTCTGGCTGGAGCCCCATGGGAGGGAATGGGTCCTGCACCCCCGGTAGAGAAGATGTCCCCAGAAGGGACAAGGAGTGTCACAGGCTGCCGGGGATCCCCCCCCCCCCCCCCCACCCCCCCCCCCCCAGACACACCCCCGGGACTGCGTGCTCACCCGGTTTCTTCCCAGGGGGCCCCCCGCCCCCCGCCCCCCGCCCCCCTGCAGCCGGGCGCCTCCTCCCCCCACCCTGCCCACCTCCAATGACCATGACCATGACTTCGTGTCTTATGGCGGATGTAGATGGGAAGATGGCATGAAGAGGACGGAAAGGGGAAAAGAACTCAAACCATGAGAAAGAAGGCAACAGAGAGCGCGAGACGGAGAAAAGTGAGATGGGCCGCCCCTCCCACTGCTGACCAGGAAGTCCTGCCAGCCCCCAGGGCGCCCAAAGTGCTGCCCACCCCGCTGCCCGAAGACGGCACGCTGCCCACCCTCCACCTCTCCTGTCCTTCACGCGTCGGGTCTACCTTGGGCCTCTCAACTCAGATTTTCTTTTCCCTTTGACAAAATTTGTCGTTGGTTAAAAGAGAGAGACAGAGAGAGAGAGATGAAGGAAGCCAAGGCCCAGAGCCCGCCCTTGTCCTTGGAACATTCAACCTGGGGAAGGGACAGGGGTGGGAAGGGGGGGAAGGAACAAAAAGAGGAACAACGAGAAACCAAACGTGAGATTGAAGGGGAGGAGGTCAGGGGCTGGCCTGCTGCACCGTCAGAGGCCCACGGGCCCCGAATGGAGGTGAGGGAGCAAGGCCAAAAGGGGATGGTGGTGGCGTCGCCTTGTGGTCACAATTTTTTTTTTTTTTTTTTTTTTTTTTTGTGTGGGGGGGCCAAACGAAAAAAAAAAAACAAAAAAAAAAAAAAAAAAAAAAAAAAAACAAAAAATGAAAAAAAAACAGCAATCAGGCATGAAGATGGGATGGCTGCGCCTCCCACCCCCCTCCCACCCTGGCCAGCACCCCTGGCCTGCGTGCCCCACTGTGCTCCCCCTCCCGCCCCCGGGAGGGGCCTGGGCCGGGGGCAGGGGGGGGGCGCCCCGGCTGGGAGCCGCGGGTGGGCAGGGGGGGGCTTGTGGGGTGCTGGCTGGTGCAACTGAGGCCCAGGAGGCCATGACTGGGGGGGCTCAGCTCTGCTCTTGTCCGGGTGGGAGGCTCCATGGCGCTCTGGGTTGGGGTGCTTTGGCGGTGGGCGGGGCAGGGGTTTTTCTTTTTGCAGTGGAGACTGTTTGGATGGGCCAGGGATGCTGGGCGTTGTGGTTTCGGTTTCATCGTCCACTTACAAGGTGATGGAGGAGTCAAGGCGGCGCCGTCTGGGGCAGTGCTGGTGGATTTGGAATCAGGCATAGGAAGGGGCACAGGTCTGGCCACTGGAGGCGGCGGCGGTAGCAAAAATGACCCCGGGACTTTGCCCTGGCCGCTACCGTTGGGCTGCGAACAACATAAATAGAGTGACGCATGAAGGCACATCACACACAGACACACGCTCCCCTGCGCGGCCACGCCAGCTCGCTCCTGAGAGCGGGCGCTCCCGGTAGAAGATGCAGGATGGGGTCCTCTCCTCCGGGGCACAGGGTGGGTGAGGGTGTGAGGCTTCTATTTGGTCTCTCAGGTGTTTCTCTCTTTTTTTTTTTTTTTTTTTTTTGTGGTCCTCTTTTGAAGTTGAGGGAGGGACGAAAGGGGGCGTCCGACGAGTGGTCTGTTATTTCTCAGGGAACATGTTTTAGGTACTAAAACATGTCTCCTAGCCATATAAGCAGCTGCGCCTAGAACGCTCACGCTCTTGAAGACCTTCTCCCTCAGCAGGTAAGATGCGCCAGCTCGCCCCCACCCCACACACACTGTCCCCGGAAAACACACGCATGCCTCCCTCTGTGGGCCCCCGGGGTGGGGCCGGCTGACCCAGCCAAGAACTACAGGCCCTCCAGCGTCCATCCCACATCGCGGCCTGGGGAGATGCTGGGCGCTGGGGGGCTCGCCCGTGGCTCCGGCAGCCTGAGGATCCCGGGGTGCCGGCCTCTTCTCTACAGAACGGCCCGAGAGGAAAATCCATCGCTGCTCCGGTTCCCACGAGGCTCTTTGAGAGGACTTCCGTGTCCAGTGCCCTCGGAAGCCTGGGCTGCCCGGTCACCAGGTCCGCTCCTTGTCTTTCTTCCCTCTCTGGCGCCTCAGATTCAAGTTTCCTCCCCAGACCCGGACGTGGCCTTGGGTGCTGGCCTTGGGTGCGTCAGCCTCGGGGATTCAGGGGGCGAAGGCACCACAGGGAGGGGCGGAGCACAGCTTCCCTGGAGAGGCCTCCCCGGAGCTCCGGGCGGCGCTCTCAACCACCACCTACTGCCTGGGCCGGGCCAGACCTCTGGGTCCTGAACGGGCCCCTCTCCCGAGGGGCGATGTTCTGCCACCCAGCCACCCAGGTGTGAGACCTTGGGAGCTTCCTGCGCTCCTTCTTCTGCTGGTGGGCGGGCCCTGTGGAGTCCACTCCCTTGATGTCTCCAGCCAGCCCAACTTCTATCCTCCCTGGTTTCACCCGGACTAGGACAATGAGACTCCCAAGGGGTCTCCCCTATGCCAACGGTGTACTCGTTAGCCCGGGTCTCGGCCTAGCTCTGTACCAGGCACTTGACTCACGTTCCGTCCAGTCCTCAGACCCAGTAAGGCAGCACTGTTTGCTTGGGGCAGGGACGGTGCGGTGGATTCTGCCCCGGCAGGGGACCCTGGCAAGGTCTGGAGACATTCTGGGTAGCAAAGCTTGGGGAGGGGGGTGCTGCTGGCATCTGGGGGCCGGGGCTGCTCCTCCACACCCTGCAGCCCACGAGATGGCCCCCAGGATAAAGGCACAACAATCCAATCGTTAATAGTGTCACGGGTGGGAATCCCTGATGCAAGGGGAGCTCCACTCTCCCCCCTTTCACAACCGGGGAAACTGAGGCTCTGTGCAGCTAAGCTGTTTCTCCAAAGTCACCTGGCTGTAACTGGTGAGGCCTGAAACTCACAACCGTGTCTGTCTGATTCTGGGGATCCTATAGATTCTTTCCAGCAGGCTCATCCCAACCCTCTTCTCCAAATCCAAAGGTTCTCGGGCTTCTCCCCTTGCTTTCCACAGCTCTGACCGCGTGTAACACAAAATACAAGCTCCCCAGTTGGGCATTCAAGGCCCGTGTGGTGGAGCCCAAATGGGGGGTCTCCACCATTCATGCCCCTACACTCCCTTCCCGCCAAGTACGTCCCACTGCCGACCACCTGGGCTTTCCGGAACACAGCCTGAGCAGGAGTTGCACACGCGCTCCCTGCAGAACGTCCTGTCTACAACACCCCTTCCCACGCCCTTCAAGGCCTGCCCAGAAAACACCGTCCCCGACGTGGGGCCAGCCAGATACCCTAAGCCACCATCCATCTCTCTCTGCCCCTGTTTTCTTTTTTTTTTTTTT
>NC_064816.1:8583057-8614254 GCF_023721935.1 Panthera uncia | reverse complement strand
AGAGAGAGGGAGACACAGAATCGGAAGCAGGCTCCAGGCTCTGAGCCATCAGCCCAGAGCCCGACGCGGGGCTCGAACTCACGGACCGCGAGATCGTGAACTGAGCTGAAGTCGGCCGCTTAACCGACTGAGCCACCCTGCCCCTGTTTTCTAAGATGCTCTTGACCTCCACTGGAGCCTTTCAAGTAGGCTGCCTCCCAGGCTCCCCAACAAGCCTGCGGACTACCACCTCTGGCCCATGCGGCACCTGTCAAGTCCCACGGACTGAGTTGAATCCACTCGTCCATCCGGCCGCACTTTAAACCATCGAGCCCCATGGCTGACTCGTGCAGGCCATACCCTTCTGAACTCTGGCTGTTCTACCCACTACCCTTCACCTCTGATGACCGACACCAAGGTCTAACACCATCCCTCCATATGGTTCCCTTGACTTCATCTTTCCTGCGTGCTCAGAGGCCCCTGACCAAAGCAAGCCGGGGCTGCTGGTCCCTGTTTGTGTCCTGGGCTGGAGACCCTTTGTGCCAGGTGTCATTTCAGAAACAGGCAAAAGCACAGGCCGGAGGGCAGGGGTCTCCAGCCCTACAGGGGTGAGGCTGAAATGCACACGGCACCTGCCTTTCCCCATTTCTACAGCCTATCTTGTGCCTATCCTCCATCAGGGCAGGAAACAGACAATCCCAACAGATCACAGCCTCACTCCTTCAGGCCAGGCCATCCTGAGCTTGGGCCCCCAAGGAGCTGGGACACGTGGCCTTCCAGGCAGCCCTTGCTCCCATAGGGTGGCCCGTGCCGCCTCCTAGTCCTCAGACCCTGTCTCCCCTCAGGAGGATCTAAACCGTTAATTGCACTCGATAAAGCCAATCCCAGCCCCATATGGCCGGACGTTGAAAACCGCTGATGTACGACATTTAGTTTCTGGAAGCTACTTCCAAGCAGGCTAGGATGTCTCAGCTCTGATTGGGGTACAAGTTGAGGTTTTAAAATCTCAAGGTCTTGTGATTTTGTGGTGCCTGAAAACCTCAGGAGTTAAAAGCTAGAAGGAACCTGGAGGCTGGGATAGCTCTTCATTCTCCTCTGACAGGTGAAGACGCAGGCCTGGCTGCTCGGGCGCTGCTGGATGAGGCCGAGCTACGACCAGTCTTCCCGCCTCCCAGACTCACGCCATCCCATCAGGCCCTGTGACCTCTCCATCGCGTTTGCTTCGTCGTCTCTTCTCTGCCAGAAAATACAGCGAACCAGGCATTCTCCTCCTGCCCTCTGCGTCTCCTCCGAGCGGTGTCGCCACTTGGCCTTGGCCGTCAGTGATTCGGCGCTTCTCAATTAGGGGCTCGCGCTGTGGTCTGAGGATGAACACAGGGGTGCCTGGAACCCTTCTGCAAACGGTTAACATTTCTGGGTGCGTGTATTTTTCTGCAAAGATGGTCTGTGACTCCCGGTTCTCAAAGAGGTGAGGAACTTACTCCTTCAGGCTTTCGATCAGTGAGTCTCAAAGTGGGGTCACCCGACCAGAAGCAGCATCACTGGGCAACTGGGGGAGAAGTGCGGATTCTCGGCCCCGCCCTGGACCTGCTGAATCAGGATCGGGCGAGGCCCAGGCAGCTGTGTGTTAGTGGGCCCTGGAGGGGACTCTGGAGGTAGCCACGGAACAAGTGCAGCCTGCCACTGCCACTCCCTGTCACCAGGTCAGCTGCAGAGTCTGGGGCCTCCGGCTCTGTCCTCCTCCATGGCCTGGTGACGTCTCTAGCCTCCTCTCGGAAGCTGAGCCCCATGGAGCAGGCTCACTGAAGACAACCCTCCTCCCTACCGCCCCCCCCCCCCCCCCCCGCTCTTGGCACAACGGGCCACAGGAGGAAACCCAGAGAGACTCCCCAGCCGGGCTAGCCTCTCTGTTTAACCAGGGTGACTGTTGGCCCTCCTGTCTGCAGTGTTTTATCCACGGAGCAAGCATCTGCCTTGAGAAGAAAACTTCTGGACCCAGTGAGCCCTTAATCTTGAATGGTCAAGTCAAGGGAGAGGCTCGGGACCCAGCCAGCATCAGGATGCTTAAAGATGGACTGACCCATATTCTTGAAGGTCCTGTGGGTTTAGGCTTGACTCTCCGGGCTAAAATGGTCCTTCGGGTCAGTCTCATTTTGACTCCAAACCCCAGCTGCCTCTGTGGGTGAGAAGGCAGGCGAGGCGAGCTTCTGGCCTCTCTGATCCATAATCCAGACCCCAGGCCTCTTGGACACTGGGACAGAGGCTGGCGGCTCCCGCAGACTCGGCTGGCATCTCTGAAGGAGGTGTCGTAGCTGTCGGGGGTCATGGCCACTTCTCCCTCCATGCCCCTGAAAGTGGACAGAGCTTGTCCAGAGAGGTGGGTAAGGCTCCGAATGTGCTAAGGAGCTACAGAGCCAGCAAGAGAAGACCTCACAGGGAAAAGGGGAAAAGGGAACAAGGAAAGCAGAAGGAGGGAGAACAGGAGACGGAAGAGGACTGGCTTCCGTTCTGGACAGCGAGAGCGAGGAGGCCGAGCCGTAGCCCTGCCCCAAATCAATACACCAGCACTTAGAAAATGCCCACTCTGCACAGGGCGCCCTGAGGCAGTACCGGGCTGAGTCGCCAAGAGCCGCCCACGGCTCTCCCCGGGCTGCCTCTGGCACGGGCTTCCGAACGCCTTTCCCCACCACGGCCCTTTGAGCATCCCCCCCCCTACCCCACCCCACCTGACCTCTCACAGCAGGTTTCCAGCCTGGACCAGTGGCAGGGAGAGGAACTGGGCCTTCTCACAGCGCAGTGTGCTGCTGGGGCTCTAGAACCTTCTCAGAGGTCTAGAGACCACCCGTGTCCCAACCCAGAGTGGTCTCCCAGGGACTAAGGCAGAACCACTGTCCCATTGAAGGGTCACCTGTGGCCCAGCACTGTCTGGAATAAGCCCTTTGCTGAGTGGCCTTTGTTTCTGCTGGTCAGTGACTGGGCCCTAGGGCTTGCCGACGGACAAGGGCAGTGGGGCGGCAGAGCTCCATGGGGGAACCAGTGTCTCTTCCAGGCTGAGGAGCGCAAGGGCTTTGCTCCAGAACAGTGACTGGCCTGGAAAACTCTTGTTAAGAGTTCTGCCAACAGGAGACTCCGAACAGCTCCCGTGGTGGGGGGCCTTTCCTCTACTCAGGCCTTCTCACCAGGAAACAATGATGCCCCTGGGGCCCACTGAAGTCTGGAGACATCCTGGTCATCGGGGCTGGGAGGGGGTGATGCTGCTGGCATTGAGTGGGTAGGGGCCACAGAGGACACAGCTCCACAGAACAGAGAATGAACAGCCCCAAATGCTAACAGTGCCAAGGCTGGGAAGTGTTGGTCTAGAACCTACCAAATCCCTGTAGCCCTGAGGTTTTGAGAGGGGTGTTAGGAGGCAAGGAGCCCGGGTCGGGTCGGATAGATCACGGATACACTCCTACCGGGGGAACAGAGACCAAGGGCGGGGCAAGGAGCCCGAGCAAGGTGGGCCCAGCCACTGCCCCGCCCTTCTCTAGACCGTGACCGACAGACCCCGGCATCATACACAGACCCCTACCCCCAGATCCAGGAGATCGAGGCGTCTGGCGTTACTGGCTGTCTGCTGCTCCAGCCCCAGGAGGGCTCCTGGCTTCTGGACCCTCTCCCTGTGAGCCCCGAGACAGACGGACAGATGCAGAGATGAGCTGTGGCGGGGCTCCTGGGGCCCTCGGGACTCACCTGTCCGGTAGCCTGGCCCGAGCCGTCCGAGCACACAAACTGCACAAACTCCTTCAGCGAGTCCTGCCCGTGGTGGTGATGGTAGCGGATGGTCGGGTGCGTGAAATACGGGCTCGACTGCTGGATGATGGACGTGGAGGGGAAGTGCAGCGCTGATGCTGTGGCCCGAGGGCTCCCTGCGTGTACATGAGCGGGAAGAAAAGGGCATCAGGGCCTAGGAGGCGGGTGGGGGGCCACGGGGGGGGACGGGGGGGGGGGGGGCCGCTGGTCAGACAGAGAGCACTGAGGAGCCAGAGGAAAGGGGAGACTGGGGTGGGAGCAGGGCCAGGACCAGGGCGAGGAGAGTGAGAGACTTAAGGCAGCGCCTACTAACTCAGCAACCGGGGTGAGGAACATTTTTTCAACGTTCTCCGTCTTCTTTATTTACGTAATCTCTGCACCCAATGTGGGGCTTGAACCCATGACCCCAGGATCGAGAGTCGCAGCTCTACTGACTGAGCCAGCCAGGTGCCCCGAGGTAAGTAACGTTTCCTTTTTAACTTGAGAGAGAGCGTGCCTGCTTGTGCAAGCACGACTGAGGGAGGTGCAGAGGGAGAGAGAGAATCCTAAGCAGGCCCCAGGCTCAGCGCAGAGCCCGACGCGGGGCTCGATCCCACGACCCTGCGATCACGACCTGAGCGGGAATCACGAGTCGGGAGGCTCAACCGACCGGGCCACCCAGGCGCCCATGAGGTAACTAACATTTCAATGCAATATTTTTAAAAAAGTCAAATTGGCAAACCAGGGCTAGTCAGCCAGCTGCCTGTCTTCGTAAATATTGATTAGAACCAGGGCTGGAGTTAGAGCGACACGAACAAAGCAGGACCGTGCAAGTACAAGGCCAGCCCCGTCTTTTGTTGAGAACGTTGATATCTGTTCGTCGCGTGTTTTTCTCACTGGTTCTAATTTTTAAAAATATGACACTACATTTCATGTGTCTCGACGGCTAGGGTTTCGGCTCCTCGTGACGTCCTGCATCCTGGTGAATGCCGCACTGGCTTCACCCCGGCCCAGGGCCCAGGTGGGAGCCTGGATGAGGGACAGAGGATGCCAACAGCTCCTGGTCTCTGGGTAGAGACAGGGCCCCTTGCCTGTGTAGGATGAGCCCTGGACAGACAAACCCCCCTCCCCCATACCACTGCATTGCTCCTGCATACAAATGACCATGCATCTGGCCGAGGCGCCCAGGCCACGTTCTGGAGCGCTCAGCCCCAACCGTCCTCGCACACGCATACATACAACTCCCACCCCAGCGCAGGCCCCGGCTCTTCCCTGAGCCGAGTCCTCCCCCTCCAGTCTGTTTCCAATCAGCTCGCTCTTGCTCTCGGTTTCATTAGGGGGCTGAGGAAACTTGGCTTCTCTCTGGAGTTCATAAAAGCGGAGCCGAGCTGGGCCTGCCGCCCTCCCGCTGCCTGTACAGAGGGCCTGGGGTCCCCGCCCCCACCTTGCGGCCACCACACCCTGCCCCAGTGCAGGCTGCCTCTGGGCTCTCAGCCAGGAGGCCCTGAGGAGGAAGCCGGGAGGGTAAACCTCACTCTTCTCTGCGTCCTACAAAAGGGCCCACAAGACGGCGGGCGGGCGGGCGGACACGGGGCAGGGTCCTCTTTCTGCCAGAAGGTGACCAAGGGGGTGGGGGGCAAATGAGGGAGTGGCTAGGATGAGGACTCAGCTCCCACAACTCCCTGCCTGATTCCATCCCCTCGGGAACACTGAGGTGTTCCCCCCGCCCCCACCGAGCCCCCTCTCCCAAGACTGAAGCGAGACAGCCCCCCACAGCAGTGGGCCTGTTCCTCTCCCTGGAAGACAACCCAGGAGCCAGCCCAGCCCTTCGCTTTCGGAAAAGGGTAGGGAGGGCCTCAGAAGGGAGCCTGGCTTCCCTCGAGTGCTCTTGTCAATCTGTGCCCCCACACCGCCCTGGGCTGGTGCCGGGGACACCGGACCCCGACCCTGGGCTCAGCCAGCGGCCCGGAGAGAAGAGGCAAAAGGGGGACCGAGGGAGGAGTCTGTGCTTCCCCAGCCGCCACTGGCAGGAGGAAAGAACTGGGCAGGCGCAGGCCCGAGGCCTGGCGAGTCACGCGACAAGTCGCAGAGGGCCTCAGGACGGGCCCGTGCGGCACAGCACACACGTGTGCACACACCCAGGCACACACGCAAGCACACACGCGTGTGAGAAGCTTGGGAACAAGGTGAGGAGGTGCCGCCTGGGACGCAGGGCCCGTTCCCGTGCCTTCTGCCTACTCAGAGGGCCTGGGGCTGTCACTCGGGGTGGCCCTAGCTCCCTCACCTGGCCAGCTGGCCCACCGCCTCCCCCGCTGCCCCCCCCTCGGGGCCCGCAGTTCTCACCTGGTCTGACTCCAGCAAGCACAGGCAGCGGGTGGTGAGTGAAAGCCATGCGCGGGGAGCTGCCCTGAGAGGAGAGGGCACTGCAGAAGTCCAGCTTTCCTGACTTCTTTAGAGAAGCCGGGCCTGGGGGGAGGAATCGGCAACACAGGGCAGGTTTAGCTGGGCTGGGGTGAGAGCAAGGGAGGGCGGGAAGCCAGCAGCTAGCTCCTTCTCTTCTCAGGCCCCCTCCCGGCTGCCCCTGCCCCACCACACCCCTTCCTGCCTCCTTTGCCCAATTCCAGCTCCGACTGGCCAGCTACTTCTGAAGGGAGAGGAAAAGGAGAGCCCTTGGGTGTGCTGGGGAGGGGACAAACCCGAGGGCCCATCTTGCTCTCTGCCGAGCGGATAAGTTCAGAGGGCACAGAATGAAGGGTGGGATGTGGGGGGGGGGGGGGGGGGGGGGGGCGGGGAGAAAGGTGTGCAGGAGGAGCCCTAGCGAGCTAGGTTCAGGGTGAAGGAGACCTCAAGGAAGCACGTGCCGGGGTCTACTCTGTGGGGCCCTGCAAGGGGGGAGGCTCTGGTAGGAAGAAGCCACCAGTCCTCAGGAGGGACCGAGGGGGTGATACCACACCCGACAAGAGAGTGGGGAAGGGGCTGGAGGGCCTGGGTGGGCCCTGGGGACAGAGCTGGACATGAAAGGACTCCCCTGCCAGGGGATCCAGAGGCTGGGCAGCCACAGGGAGGGACATTCCAAGGCTTTGCTCTGCTCCCGCTGCCTGAGATGGGATGGCATTCAGTGGGAACCGGGGCACAGAGCACACCCCATCAGAGCTCCGCCTGTAGGATCCTGATGATGCCAACCAAGTTCATCTCTGAGCCCAGGGGGGGCACGATGTCCAAATGGTGCTATGACACAGCAGGGTCCCTGGGCCAGGTCCTCCAGGGGAGTCTGTCTCCAGTCCTGGGCTGAGCCTTGAGGCCGTGCCCAGGGCTGGGGGTGGGGGTGGGGGGGGGGGGGGGGCGGGTAAGATGGTGTGGAGACCTCCAGAGCTCCCACCTTTGAGGCAGAGAATCGGTTTGAATGGGGGGTGAGGGGGCTGCAGTCTTCACTGCAGGAAGGGTGGGGGGAAGGGCGAACTCCCAGCCGCCAGCAGAGGCGTTATCTGGCAGCAGCTGTGTGCCACCTGATAGCTGGCACAGTGAGGGGGTGGGGAGCACCCCCACCAGCTGTGCACAGCTGTCCCCGTGGCCGCACAGCGCCTCCCCAGCTGTTCCCTGTCCTGCAGCTGGGCTGCTTAATTGGCGATTTGTCGCAGCACGGGGAAACAACACAGCGGGGGGGGGGGGGGGCGGGCATGGAGGAAAAGAGGGGAAAGCGAGGAGCCAGGGGTGCTGCAGGAGGATGTTGGGGGCCGTGCGCGGCAGGACAGCTAGAAGGAGCAGAAACGGCAGGCACCAGAGCAGACAGCTGAGAAAAGAGAGCGGGAGCCAGGGGACATCTCCTCAGGAACCAGGTCTGGGCAGAGGGACTTGGGGGCTGAACCCCAGGAAACAGCTGTGGATGTGGCTCTCGAGGCACTTGAGTCCTTGAGGGGGCAGTCCCTTAACTGAGGCCCTGGCTGGGGAGTCTCCAGGGCCTTTTCAACCCCTTCTCTCTTCCCCCGGGGAAGTATCTGGGCTGTGTTGGCCCGGGCACCTGCTTGCCACGAGGGAACCCTGGGGGAGGCACCCAAAGGCCTGCCAGGGAGCTGTCCCACAGGGATGAGCTTCGCAGTGGTTACAGCCTGTACCCTCAGACCCTCCTCCCCTCCTCCCAGGGAGCTGAGAGCGGGAGCCTGTGTCTGGGCAGCGGGAAAGCAGGAGCGCCTCCCCGCCCTTCTGCCTCGCTTTCCCCCAGTTCCTACCCCTGCCCATCCACGTGGCCCATCTCTGTAGATGCACTTCTGGAAAACGCCAGGCAAAGGGACATCGGGTCAGACCCTTCTCTTCCGGCTTCGAGAGCAAAGCCCCAGGCCTGACCACAGCAGACGTGCCCCACGTACAACGCCCACACATGGGTCGCACTCTCTGGCCCCGAGAAACCCACACCTCGAGGACACACACAGGTTGTACCACCCGTGCGTCAGGCAGAAATAGCCTGCAGCCAGTCTCCTCATACATTTATATGTGATGCGCACACACACACACACACACACACACACGGGAATACACATGCACACACTCTCCCTCCTTTCCATCTGGGCTCTCTGGGTCTGCTTATGCCTCCCGTCAAGACTGGAGGTGAAGGTGGGTGGGTTCACCAAGAAAGGGGTGGTTGGAGGCTATTGGGAGGACTGAGCTAGCTTCCTTTAGACCTCTGCCCTTCCCTACCTTTCCTGCTTGATTGGAAAATGACTCTGGTCATTCTTTCCTAGGCTCTGCTCCTCTCTGTGATGCTGGGCCCGTCAGACCAGTGGTTCTCAACTCAGGATGATTCTGGTCTCCTCTCCCCCTATGCCAGAGGATGTTCAGCAATGTCCAGACGTTTCTGGTCATTATACTTTGGGGAGGACGGGGGAGTTGCTACTGGCTGGCGGCTGGAGGCCAGAGCTCTGCTCCGTGCCCTGCAGTGCATGGGATGGCCCCACTACGGAGAATGACGTGGCCCCAAATGTCAACAAGTGCCCGGACTGAGAAACTGCTTTAAACCATGAGGACCGCGGGAGCTAGGGCAACCCCTCCAGAGAAACGGCAGGAGACGGAGACCGAGGAGGCTCGAAGTCTGGGGCCTCTGCCTTCCTTCCACCACACCTGTGGGCTCTGCGGCCGAGTTAGCCGCAGCCCAGCTCCTCACCTCCACTCCCTCCTTTGGCCCGGTCTGCCCTCCTCCGGAAGATCAGGAGGTAGCGCCTCCCATGGCAGGGGAAGCGGAGGGAGGCTCGCCAGGTACACCGAGAGGGAAAAAGAGGCGCCAACCGCCCCGCTCCGGGTTGGCCCTGCAGCACCCATACCTGCATCCACATCGTTGGGCCACCCACTGGACTGGCTGCTGCCAGCTGCTGGGGAGCGGCCTGTGCCAGGATAGAAGACATCATCGACGGGGCTCTCCATCTCGCTGTCATCGATGGACTTGGGGCGCTTGGTGGTGCTGGGGAAGAGGATCAGGCGGGACAAGGCAAGATTGACGTACCGGCACCGGAACTGCTCCCCGGTTCGCGCCCGGTGACCCGCCGGGTGGGGAGCAGGCGCCTGATGACAGCAGCATTTCCAAGTGCTCGCTACGTGCCTTCCCCTGAGACCAGACGGGCCCTAGAGTCCCTCGGGACCCCGCAGGTCTGCTCCTCCTCCTCGAACCCCTTCTCAGCCCGTGATACCTTCATCCGCAAAACCCCCCTCAACTGCTTCTGTGGTCCCACCTTCTATTTCCCATCAGCCCCCAGGGCCAGGGCGAGTCGAGAGGCACTCGCCAGGGACAAAAATGCCAAGGGGTGCTACGGAATTCAGACATCAGGATACTGTGTTCTCTTATGTTAAAATATCACTAATACGAAAACATTATAACATCATAGTGCGATACTTTAACAAATAAAAATAAATTCCCAAAACCTCACGATGAACCAAACGTTCAAGCTTTTTAAAAAAGCACAGGGTCCCTTCCTGCCCCCCAACAACTGGCCCTGACAAGGGCCGGATGTGCCCACCTCCCCAAAACCTCTCAGCTCCGTCCCGTCCTCTCATGCCACTCCCCCGCCCAACTGAGGCCCTCCCCTACTCCAGCCCGCTGGGAGGGCCTCTAACTGGCTGTCAGCCCCGCCCACACGTGCTGCAGCTAGGGGTACTTTCTAGAACACAAATCGCCAGCATCTCCTGCTTGAAACCTAAAACCCTTCAGTGGGTTTTACGTCTAAACACCTTCCGCTGGCCTCCAAAGCCCTCTTTGGGGGTCCCACCCGGACGTCCACCCTTGCCTGGGACAGAGGCTACTCTACCTGGAGCACCCACCCCGTGCCTGTACCAGCCCCCGTATGTCTGGGCTCATGTCACTTGCCCAAGAGAGAGGCCTTCTCAGATCCCCAAGGGGAGTGCCTTGTAGGCAGAGCTGTGCCCCGTTGGGGTTTCTGTCCCCAGCACCAAATGCCCAGCGACAGCACAAAGCAGGACGCTCAGGGGGCTGGCGGCACGCTGGGCCCGGGGCTGCTCTGGAGTCAACACCCTCAACAAGGGGTGATAGCTGCCTGCAGCCCCCCAGACGGCCTGGGGATCGGAGGGGAGGGCCAGGGTCCTGGGCTCACCTGGTGGAAGGAGGGGAGGTGATGGACCGCCGCCCCAGGGTCACCTGGTTTATGTTGTAGTAGCTGGGACTCTCCAGGTCCGCCAGTGAGAAGTTGGGCCCTGATGCTGTGGCAACAGGAGCTGGGAAAAGGCGAGAAGGGGATGAGGTTTGGACGGTGTGGAAGGCTCAATGGGGCCTGTTTTGTTGTCACGAGCAGCTCCCCAGAAGCCTCCTCCTGGCTGGGGGCGGGGGGAGGGGTCTTTGGGGAAGAGCCTTTGGTTATGATTTTGTTTTCCTCCAAAACAGTGGAGATTAGAGATAGGGCTCTCTGGGCACCTCTGCTCCACCTAGCCCAGTACCAATGGGCAGAGGGTCCCAGGAAATCCCGTCTGCCCCCTACTAGGACCCCACCAGCTGGTGGGGAGCACATGGGGTCCGAATCCCCCCTCCTTACACCCCCGGTCTGCTGAGCTCAGCCACGGCTGGAAGAAAGAACTCACTTACTCTGTGATACTCTCACCAGCTCCGTCACATTCCAGACCCCGGAAGTCACAAAACAGTCCTGGAAACTTAAGTGCCCTGAAGAGTGGAAAGGACAAGTGAGTGAGTCAGGCAAGGCTCGGAGGGGCTACCTGCCTGTCTCCCCAAAGCTCTCCCCACTCTTGCTGCGACTCGCTTCCTCCCAAGCCTCGTGTTCCAGACACAGGCTGGCCCTCAGGCCCTCACGTCCACACGGGGGACCGAGCATGCTTCAGGGGAGCCCCCACCCCCTTGGACATCAGCTGAAGTTCAGCTGAGGAACAGCTGAGTCGAGGGGAAGAAATGGGGGCAGACAGGAGGCCAGGCTGGCCAGGGTGTTGGAGGGCAGAGGAGGGTGAGGGGGGCAGGGCAGGCCCAAGAGGCCAGGCGTGGGCCAGCGGGAGTTGTGGAGGGGCACTGACCGTTGGGCAGTGGTTTGATGTCCGCATCTCCTTGCTGGTTTGAACTATCTGATTGTCCGGATTCTGCGGGAGACACAAAGGGGAGAAGAGGTCAGGATCGAAGCGCCCCACCAACGCCAGCCAAGGAGCTGCGCCTTCAGCCCTGCAAACACCTTCACAGCACCCTCTCCTCGGAGGGGAGCAGCCTGGGGAGACCTGGAGAGAGGAGGAAGAAAACGCTACTGACAGTGGAGCCAGACCATTCTCGGCGGCGGGGCATCCTGGGCACCGCAGGGTGTGTCTGGCAGGAGCCCTGGCCTCCACATTCTAGATTCGAGTAGCCCAGTGTGCCAACCAGAACTGCCCCCATGCACACTGCCCCGTGCGCCCCGGGGGGCGAAGTCGCCCTCAAGTGGGCAGCAGTGGCTGAGAACCAGGGCAAGGAGGGTGCCCGTGAAAGAAGCCAGGGACCGCCTCTCTGCACAGCTGGGACGAACCCCAGGGTCCCCCATCCTCCGCTCAGCCCAAGCCCCCAGAGGAGCAGCCCCGTCCTTCTCTCACTTCATTAATTACAGCCATTCCTGTCAGCCTGAACCACCCCCACCTCACCTTTATGCTTACAGGCGGTGCCTGGCAACACAGAGGGGGGAGGCTTGCCCTAACGCTGTCGCCCGCTCTGTGCCAGCCTGTCTGGGCTGTCTCATGCCCCGGTGCCACAGCTGCTCAGAGGGAGCCCCGAGACAAGGGCCCATTGTGCGGTGGGAGCTCACAGAGGGCTGGGGCAGGGTGGAGTGTGTGTGTGAATATTTTGCTGAGCTTGGGAAAGCCCCCCCCCCCCCCCCCCCCCCCCCCCCCCCCCAGGTCCTCAAAGCTTTGTGTGCCAGGGGCACAATGGGGACCTCCAGAATGCCTGCCCAGGCACGACAGCTGGCGAGAGGGTGGCAGAGGGGGGCCAGGGCAGGTTGTGGGGCAGGAGGAAGGCAGGCGTGGGGGTGGCATCAGAAAACCGTGCCCTGGTATTGGCCGGGGCTTTGCCCAGCTCTGGCCCTGCCTCCTGGGTCTCAACCACCGCCCCGAGGTCAGCCTGCTGGCCGGAGAGTCCACCCCTCGCTGGCCTCACAGCCAAGCTGTTCACACTGGGGAGTGACCAGCAAGGAAATTCCCAAAGGGCAAGGTGTGGGCCCAAGAGATTGCAGCAGGGGGCCCTGCGGCCACTCGGGAGGGATAGAGAGTGATGGCCACAGGGGCTGGTAAGAACAGCATCCCTATGGGAGCGCAGGCCCAGCCTTGGCTCAGGCCAAGTTCTCGGCCACCTGCCTCAAGGTGACCAGTGGGAAAGGACAGGCTGCCTATAGGACAGGTTTAGGCCCCACTCCCCCGGATTCTTTACCTGTTCAATTTTCTTTTTCTCTAATTCCAAAAAAGAACAGTAAACCTTGTCACAAATCAAACACCCAGAGAGGTTCACAAGGGAAGTGCTAATGGCGGTCCTTCGCCCCACCCCCCTCCAGTTTGGGGTGCAGCCTTCCACGGTTCCCTTTGTGCTCACCCCTGTGGTGTGCGGAGGGGTGGCGAATCCTATCCCAGGCCGCCTCTTTGCCCGTGGTTCTCTCCGCTCTGGAGAGAATCCACAGGACCTCCCCCCACGCTCCCAGGAGGGCAACCTCTCTGTGCCACGGTGCCTTGTGGGTATGAATTTCGTCCTTCTCTCACCTTGGCCTCTTCCCGGCTACCTAGGTCTGATTCCACCCCCAGCTTGTCCAGGAAGGAGCAGCTGAGGGGCTAAAGTCGTGGACACCCCACGCTAGGCCCTCCCTGGACCCTGAGCCTGCTTCCTCTCTCCTCCATTCAAAACTCAGGAAGGGCACAGCCAGGGGACCAGCATGTGGAGCCCACTGAGGGGCACATACTCTGCTGCCCTGGGGTGCCCGCTACCGACCCCACCCATCCTGGGACCAACTCGTTCCCCACCGGCCTTCCGGGGCCGGGTCGGTGGAGCTGCGGGAGACAGGGGAGTCCCCCCACGGGTGCGGTCCCGGGCCCCCTGAAAATGGCCACGTGGAGACAGAAAGCTGCGCGCATGCGCACACCCAGCCCAAGGACAGAAAGGCTAGAGAGAACCCGACAAAGAGATGGAGATGGGCCAGCGACTAAGGCAGAGACAAATGGGGCTCCAGGAGAGCGCGATAGGCAGGAAATCCTTCTGAACCAGGACACTGCCCCGAAACGTTATTGCTGTTATTACTATTAGCTTGATGTAAAGGAGCAAGCGGGAGCGAGGATCCAGCGCGGGCGAGGCCCGCTGCCACGCGCCTCCAGGCGCTGCTGGCAGCCATTTTAGCCCTTGGCAGCCATCTTACGGCTGGCGGCCCAGCCAGCGTCCCCACAATGCCACCCCCGCCGGCCCCCGGCATGCTCAGCTCGGCTCCAGGACAAAAGGCAGAAACACTGGAAATCTGGACCCAGGCTCGGAGGCTCAGGAGGCAGCCCTGCAGCAGGGGCAGCTTCAGCCAGGGCCCCACCGTCCTGCTCCAGCGGCACCCCCTTCACCCTCGGGGCCAGCACCCAGCAGAAGGAGAAGGGAGGGTTGAGGCAGGGGCCCTGGGGACACCACGTGCTACTCAAAGGCAGCCGAAGCCCCCATGGGCCATCCCCGGGCCCGGGGGCTCAACTAGGACCCCTGCCCTGGCAGGACAGTAGGGACACGAGGGGGGCAGGCCCTCGTCCACCCAGTGGGCTTAGGGGTGCGCCCTGGACGGACGGGGGCAGGGGACTGGCAGGAACCCATACAGCAGCCGTGGGGCCCAAACCGGCCACCGGGCCCTGGTGGACAGGCTTCTAGGGAGGGTAAGGAGAACCCCCCCACCTCCCGCCCCAGGAGTGGGAGCCAGCTGGGCCGGCCTTTGTGGGCTCTTTGGGGAGCCGCGCCTGGAGGTCGGGGCTTGCTCTAGACAACCCTCTGGGATCAGCCTAGCCCACCGGGGAGCACGCCAACCCAGCATCGTGACTCCCTTCCCTGTTGGGCTCCCTGGGGGAGGGGATAACCCCAGGCCTCAGGACAGACAGGAGGAAGGTCCCTTTATGACACCCCTCCCCACGCCCCGCCTCATGGCTGCTCAGCTTTTATCTGGCAGAATGGGGCTTATCAGAGCCACCAGCTGAACAAACATACAAATCCACGGTTAGTGAGAAAAAACCCTCTGCCTGAACTCTTTATCTCCTGTTCACAGGCCCCACGCACTGCCCCCTGCCAACAGCACAGGAGGAGACCTGACTGCTGCGCGGCGGGGGCTCCTGTCTCCGCTGCCCCCCCCCTTCTCCCCTCGCCCCCGACCCAGAACAGGGTGGCTCTCCCCTGGCAGTCCCTGCCGGGCGGGTTTGCATGGGAGCCCCCCTCCAGTGTCTGCTTTCTCGCCAGGGATAATGGGCCAGCTGGTGGCCTGTGGGCCAGTGGAGGGGCAGGGACAGTGTTGGCTAGCACAAGGCAGACAGGTGCCCAGCTCCATCTTTTATCCTCCCCCCCCCCAACCCCCCGGCCCCCCCCCCCCCCCCCGCCCCCAGAGGCTGTTACTCTGGTTCCCCGGGCTTCCCGGGCCACATCCCCTAGAAGCCTCTGTGGCCTCGGCTCTCCCCAGCCTGGCTGCCAGAGCAGTGGGGACCCTAGGTCCCCAGTTCAGGGGACCTGAACACCCCCAGTTCAGGGCCACCCTGACCAAGGTCAGCAAAGCAACCCTCACCCCGCTGCCTACCCCTCTCTTCAGAGACAACTGCTGCCTTCACATCCTAGAGACCGGAGAGGGGACGCAGCAGCCGGGGGGGGGGGGGGGCACCACTACCCGCTCTTGGCCTTGACACAGCTCAACCTTCCCCTCTTTCCTGGCGCTGGGACCAAAGAGCACCTTCCCTGGTTTGAAGCTTTCTCACATGAGGCCTATCAAATATAGCCTCCTAGGAACAGTCCAGCCACTGTGTCTGATGCCCTGGGATGCACGCCCTGGGCAGGCAGGCATCAGGGTCCCTGAGCCCGGGGCCAGGTTTGGGGGCGGAGAGAATCTCAGAGCCCACAGCTTATTCTTCATGCTGCCGAGGGTCACGCCAGCTCATGTCACCCACAGGAGCATGCTCTGCTGACTGCCCTCTGCTTGGGACCTGGGCTTCTCATGTGATCCACACCTTTGAGGGAGAGGCCACCTGCCAGTAGTGCCTTAGGGCTCTGGCCGCTGTGGAGGCTTCCAGAAGGGAGGATTATGCAGAGGCAGGTGACAGATCTGGACTCTTGTCTCAGCATGGCTCCTGGGTCTGGGGCTACTCCCCATTCGTCTGCACACCTGTCATCGGTCACCCCCCTGCATCAATGGCTTGTGGCCTCCTGCAAATACCCGGACCTGGGCCAAGCTCGGCCAACAGTTGGCAGGCAGTGTGGACCCCTCTCTTCCTTAGGTCCCTTCACATCCCCTGGAACAGCCACGAAGCTCCCCCTCCAGCACGGCCTCTCTCAACCCTCCACCAGCCCTTCTCAGCCCTTGAAGCCCCACTACTTTCTTTATGGAGCTCTTCACCTTTCCTTTTGGAATCCCATTTCTGATCTCCTTTTTCTCTGCCTTGGCTCCGACCTCCTCTCTGTCCTTCCTTCTCCTTCATTTTCCCTCTCTCCCGCTCTCTTTCCTCTCCTGACCTTGCCGGTTCTGTGTGTGTGTGTGTGTGTGTGTGTGTGTGTGTGTGTATCCAAAAGGGACACTTCACTGGAGCTCTGGAGGGGAAGCTCCAGCAGCCAGGAAGAGCCCAGTGTTGCATCCGAACCCCAGTTGACAGCATGTTATATATATACGTATAGATATTTCCACTCACAGACGGGGAGATATTTACGGCTCCCGCTAGGTGAAGGACGAATTCCTGCTCGCTGCAGGGAACGCTCTGCCTCAGCTCCCACCCGAAACAAACTCTCTCCGCGAAAGGGGCCACATGCAACTTGCTGGCCGGCTGCCTCCACGCACATCACTGACAGAGTGAGTTCTTAGGTGGCCAAGAGGGGCGGAAAGACCCAGCTCAACCACACCCACAACGTGCGTATACTGAGGCAAGCGCAGTCAAACGCGCACGCGCTTGGACACGCAGCCAGCGATTTCCTGCTGCCCCGAAGGGGTAGGAGCAGACGATGCACGCAGAGCCGTGGTCCCACCGGGCACAGCATGTTCAGTGCTAAGCACTGGGCCAGACAGGAAGCCACCTCTAGCTCGGCCGGACCTCTGACCTTTGGGGGCTAGCGAGGACAAACCCCGGAGTTTGCAGTTTGCTTGCCCCTCCCCGGGCTTTCTCCAGGTCTGGGGTTCGGGAAGCAGGCGGGAGCGTGCACTGTTCTGGGGGTCCTCTGAAGGGCCGATGCAATTCAGGAGCTGATCCTGGCCCTCCCCAGTGTGACACTCCCCTCCCCCTCCCTGGCTCCCCCTCTTCTGCGATTCCGGAGCATCCAGGGCACTGGAAACCCAATCTCAAGGGGAGCCAGAGGCCTGGCCTGCGGCAATCAGAGCCGGAGAATGTAACTATTGTGCCTCTTGAAACCTAAGTCTGAGAATCTGAGACACCCTGAGGAGGGGAGCAGTGGACGGATGGGGGGCTAGGGAGACGGGTCACAGAGGGGTTCTCCCCATCTCTGCAAACAGGAGACCCAGGGACGGAGGAAGTCCTTGAGAGGGCAGGGCAGCCAGAGGGCAAAGAGGGGAGGGGCTCGGCCTGGGCCCGGCCAGGGGGCTTCTAGGATCTTTCCTTCCTTCTTTCCACTCTGTGCTCCACCCCCAGCTTCATGCCTACACACGGGCCCTGGAGCCATCCTGAGGTTTATCCCTCTTCAGTCACCCCTAGAGCCCCACGTGGCGGGGACAGGGGCATGACCAGGAAGCACAGCCCCGAAGATCTGGGCAGGGGTATGGCCAGGGGCAGGATAGGCACACACGTCACCCCCTCATTACCTTCCTCTCTCCTTTCCTCACTCCCCCTCTACTCATGGATCTGAAGGGGCTTGAGCCTTTGACCTGAGTCACCTGTGCAGGGGAGGGAGGTGGCGTGCCAGTCACACCTGCGTAGGCTAGACCTGCTCTGGCTGCCCCTGAGGCCTGAGCTCAAGAAGGCCATGAAGGGAGGATGGGGCAGGGACAACAGATCAGGCCGCAGGGAACATCTGGATGGGACACTGCAGTCGCAGGCCCTGGCCCTGGAGGCAAGCACGACCGTTCCCACCTCCACCCACCCTGCCTCCGCCAGTGCCGTCTGTGGTCCTCCCCTGGCGTGAGCTGCTCAGCGTCTCTGCCCCACACCTGACGGGAGAACCTTCCTTGGCATTGCCCCCAGCCCAGGGAGAACTAGAGACGCGACCCGGTCACTGAAGCCCAAGGGAACTCGGTGCCCGACTGCTTATTCCCATGAGAGGACAGACAGCGGCCCATAAAGGAGACAGGAGGAAGGATACACTTTGGTGCAGAGCACAACACCCAGCAGGTGGATGGAGGGGCAGAGGCCAGGTCCATCCGCGAGTTGGGGGCCTCTCCACGCCCAGCCCGGCAGGCAGCCCTGGGGGATGCGGGCGGACCCACGGGCTCCTCCCAGGTCCCCCCTTTGCAGGGGACTCAGCACCGACCTGCAAGACCTCAGACGTCAGTGCTCCGTGGCTCTCTCTGAACAAGCCGACCCCGTGCCTTGCAGTAACACCATCTGGGGTGTTCCAGAGGTGCCCAGGGGCCAGCAAATCCCATCAGATCAGAATTCCTGTCAGACAGGGATTGGGGGTGAAGTGGCCACTACTGAAGAAGCCAAAGGAAGGGGTCTTTGGGGAGGGGGGAGGAGGGAGGAGGGAGGCGGGAGCACCCCCACCCCGGGCCCTGGCCCACCTTTGCCCAGAGCTTGCCCTTGGCCTATCCAGGGGAGATGTCCTTGGTCTGGACCCCATGTCTGCTCTAAGTGGGGGGGGGGGCCTCACCCCAGCGCAGGGAGGGCAGAGGGGGACAGAGGTGGATAACCAGCGACAGTGGAAACTCCTCTCGAGTTCACATCCATGCTCTAGAATCTACCAGCGCAGTGACCTTGGCCAAGTTCTGAGCTGTTTCTTCCTCTGTTAAATGCAGGTGCTACCCACCACCCAGGGTTCCTGGGCGAGGAAAATGAGAAAACAGGTAAAAGGTGCTTCACCTCCATGAGCTGAAACTGCTCCTCCTTCTCCCACTCTGCTCACAGGCTGCTTCGTGGGGGAGTGTGGCTGGCCCTCAGCTCCCTGCCCTCAGGCGTGCATACTCTTTATGACACCCTGAGCATGCCCTAGATTACTATTTTTCGGTGTCTTGCCCCAGAGAACACAGCCAGTAAGCTGAGGGGCTCCCTCAGGGCCTGGCCCATGACGATCTGCAAAGAGGCGCAGAGAGGTTTGTCTGGAAATGAAAGAGCGGGATGCCTTCTACAGGCGTGTCCCTCCCCAAAGTCAGTGGTCACGGTAAATGGTCTCTGGACGGCCACCACACTGGAAATCCCCTTACCCGGGGGATGCGTAAGGGCAACAGGGAAGGGGGAGAAAATGCTTGTGCCCCGGATTCTGAGGACGCTGGGCCCTAGGCCCTGGGCTATGCTAGCCCAGCGGTAAGGGTATAGAGAGCTGAGGACACCAGAAGCATAGGTGTTGTCCCAACGGGTACCCAGTTGCCTCTCCTGGGAGCGCCGGCTGGTGCCACGGCTCAACCAGCAGCTCGAGCCAACATTTCCAAGAGGGCCTGGGGCCAGGAGTCATGTAATAGTGGGGTCCAGAAGAGTGGCCCCCAGCCCCTAAAGCTTCTGTCCCCTCCTCAGCCTGACAGACAGAAACTGACAGTGGGCCCAGCACACCAAGAAAAGATGGGCCCTGTGGAGGGTGTCCCCCCATCCAGGCTAGGGGCACGCGGAGCTGCTCCCCCACCCCCACCCGCTCTATTTCCAGCGTTGCCCTTTCTGGCCCTGTAAACTGCCCAGGCCTGGCCAGACAACTGCCCCCACCTCCAGCTGCTCTTAGGACTATTAATAGTGTCCCCACCTCCCAGGGTCAGGCATCACCCTCCCCCCATCCCCCAAATACACTTGTCCTTGGTCTAATTATTTGTTAAGGCACAGAGTCCTCTGGGCGCTAATGCCAACCAGGGATGAGAAGTGGGGGGGGGGCACAGAAGTTCTGGAGGGACACATCTGGCACAAGTGGGAGTTTGGGGAAAGGAGGGAAGGAATCACTGAGCCCCCGAGCGAGAGAATGACAAGAAGACAACACGAAAACTAAAAGAGAGAGAAAGAGGCCAAGACAGCACATCAGAACCAAAGCAAAGTGGTTCAAAACAAGGCTGCCATAGGAAGAAATCAGAGAAGGAGAAGGTTCCAAGAGGGAGGAAAGAGGGAAGAAAGCAGAGAGAGAAAGAGAAAGGAAAGGAGGAAATGACTCCTTTAAAAAAAAAAAACAAAAAAACAGAAGGGGAGAAAACTTTCCTGAAAATACTCAGGAGTGGCTTCCTAAGCACAGTTGTGCTGCAGCCAGCCGTTGGCTGCCGAGGGCACTCATCAGGGTGAGGGCCTGGAGAGCCCCCAGGCCAAGGAGCCTCTACCCACACACCCTTGCAATGTGCTGGGGAAGGGAGGGGAAGCAAAGAATGAGAAGAAGGGGCAGAAAAAAGGAGCAACTGACCAGGAAAAGAAGGTGGCAGAAGTGAGTCCCCACAGAGAGGAAAGGTACCCTCGGCCCTGGGCAGGGGAAGCCTCCCACACATGGAGCTTCCTTACCTATGGAAAGACGGACAGACTGGCCAGGAGACGGCAAGGATGGGGCAACATGAGGGCTCCCTGGCCTCCTTGGGCTCCATGCTACCACTCCCGTCGTGGCCATGAGCACGGTCTTACCCCACCTGCCCCCCCCCCCTTCCCTAAGGAGAATCCCGGGGGCCTGGGAAGGAGAACCCACCTAAGCGACAGCCGGCCGAGGCCACCTGCCTCCTACCCTCAGGCACTCTAATTTCCTCAGCCCCCTAAGGGGCAGCACCTGACATTCAGGCTAAAGGAGCCTCTTTACCAAGGACTTGCCTTCTGCGGGAAGACAGACTTGGGTTCACGGAAGGGCAACAAACACAAACCTGTGCCACAATCAAAGGTCTAAGTGGAGGACCGCTGCCTGGAGGCTGGAGGCCAAGTAGCCCTTTCTTCAAATCCCATCCACACTGGGAGCCTCTGGCTGGGCCAGGGCTGGAAGAGTGGAAAACTCTGGCTTTGGAGGGCTCAAGAGCCCTAAGGACTTGGCCACCAGGCCTCCCAGGTCCAAGGGTTCCTGCCTGGGAGCACCCCACCAGACCATCATCCCGTTGGGGTCAAGGCCTATCAGTGTTTTGTTCACGACTATATCCACCACACCTGGACGTGCAGTTGGGAGCGGTTGACAAGACTCTAAACAGATCCTTCTAGATCCTTCTTCCAACTGTGGCTACACTGTCCACCCGGGGGACAGAAGCACCAGGTGTTTGGCACCTTCCGAGTCCCGAGAACATTTTTTCCTGCAGGTCCGTCCTTGACGCTCAATACCCGAGGAATTGATGTGGAAACCCCAGTAGCACTAATTCTCCTGCAAAGCCCAGTTGGGCCCGGAGTGCAGGCCTGGCCACACAGACCCCCGCGCCCGAGGGCTGGACTAACCAGAGGAAGGATGCAGTGTCTCCCTGTGGCGGGCAGGGCAGGGAGACGCTCTCGCCAGCTTGCTCTGCTCCCCACTCCCCAGCCCCAGACGCCTTCAGGCAGCCACCGTCCAGAGCTGTCCAGATAAGACGTGAAGAATCTGGGCCTCTGACTCAAAATCTCCAACTTACAGCCCTGAAAGCCCAGGCTGGGTTGAATAAGTGGGTAGGCAGGTGGCCTCCTGAGGGGATGAGACGGCTCTGGGTGCCAGAACGAGCCCCGGGCCTGGAATCCAAATCCTAGACCTGCTGTTATGAGGCACCCGGTGGTCTCCCAGGCCTCCTTTCCCTCCCGGTCCAACCCATGCCAGGCTTGCCTTGGACGGCACAGTGAGCTGTGAGTAGGGATTTTTACAGAGAAGACCCGATGGTTTTATACTCTATAAAGCGTGAGGCACACATAAAGACAGCATAGATGGGGCAAGGAGGTCAGCTTCCAGGGCCCTGTGTCTCAGCTTTGCTGTGATCCTCAACAGCAGCTTGAGGGGCATCTCCCAGAAGCTTGGACCTGCACACAGTACCGAGGCTGGCCACCTGTCAAAGGGCAGCTACGCAGAGTCACAGGGCTGGGATGGTCCGGGCTGCTAGATATCGACCCTCCAGGTTGGCAGGTGCCGAGTTCTCCACTGACAATGCCCTGAAGGGCCGGATGGGGCTTTCCGGAGAGCGGGGCAGCTGGGCCCAGGGGCCGCACCCCGGGGGAGCGGCGCGCTGCATTCCCGGACGCCGTAGCTAGGTGGCGCAGCGAGTTAACACTAGCTGCCCTCCGCCGGCAGCGCCAGGGACCCGGCCGGGGGCGGGGGCGGGGGCGGGGGCGGGGGCGGCGAACCCGCGCGCCGCCCGCGGGAGGCTTCAGGGGCCCGGGTTCCCTCTGCAACACCCACGAGGCCTGAGCAGGAAGGAGGACCCGGCCAGACCTAGGCCGCTCGAACCCAGGGCTGTGCTGCCCGAGGCAGCGGCTCCCGTTGCCGCCGTTGCCGCTGCCAAGCACATCCCGTGATGTAATGTGAGGGCCGAGCTTCCCGTTCTCATTGATTAGGAACAGCTTGCGGTGCGGGGGCCGGATGGAAGGGGGCCGGGGAATGGGCGAGCGAGGAGGAGCGGGAAGGGGGGAGCTGCCAGGTGCATGGCTGTGGGGGTAAACCAGCGAGCCCGGGCCCACCCTGCACGGCGCTAGCGCGCCGCTCGGTCCCTACCTGCCTTCCCCCGGAGCGGGGCTGCTCTGGATGTGGGCGAGTCTGCGGCCGCGTGACCCCAGGACTGTTCCCAACACTCCCACGACGCCCCCACCTTTGGGCAGCACAGACCTGCCCCTGTACTTGATACACGCTTGTACTTGATAAACGCTTGAAGAGGAAGATTTCCGCCTCCCCCCCCCCGCCCCCCCCCCTCAAAAAGTTAAAAATGGAGACTAAAAGTCAGAGATCAGGCACCAAAAAGAGGGAGAGAAATGGAGAAAAGTCAAGAAGAAGAAGAAGAAGAGGAAGAAAAAAACAACAGCGCTCTCTGCAGTGGCGGCAGCCGTCGGGCAGGCACACCCTCCCAGGCGGGTGTGGAGAAAGGCCCCTTTGTTCGGCAGGGAGGTTAGCCGAGGTGAGGCCCGCTCCCCCCACCCCCCTGACCCTGGGCAGTGCAGATCGCTGCTCAGGGCTCCGGACTGGGTCTGGCCGCTTCCCTGACCCCACAATCCTTCTCCCACTCCTCCTGTCAGCCAGTGGAGCAGCCTAGCAGTGGGGGGTAGTGGGGGGAGCCCTGCTCGTACCCCCTGCCTTGTCCAAGTACCTAGGGTCACACGTGTGGGGCTGGGCTGGGCTGGGCTGGATCCTCCAATGGGCCTTCTGGACGCCTGCACTACCGGCCATTAGCAGTTTGCCCAGGCTGCTCTTAAGCTGTGGGGTTTTGGGGGGAGGGCAGATCTGCATGCAGCAGGCCCCCCCCACAAAAGCATGGCCAGGGAGGGTGGCACATGCTAGAAGATGGAGCCCCAGGAGGCACAGGCTGGCTGACTACACCCCTCCCGCCCACAGTGAGGCCCAGGGCGTCCCCTGTACCTATTCTAGACATGGGACCTTTCTAATACCCTTGGGCTCTGGGCTATAGACAAGGCTCCTGCAGGGCTTCCTCAAAGTGAGGGCTGGGTTCTGGTGCTGGAGTCATCCTCAGATGACAGACAGGGACTGAGGTCACTCCTTGTTTCCCAAGAAGGGGCCAGAGTGGGGTTGTAAAGGGAGGCTGAGAACAGGCCCACCTCCACAGCCTGCCAAAGCACAGGCTTACAGAGGGAGCCTGGCAGCAGTGGGAGGGAAGAGACGTAGAAAAGCATCCCCTTCGCCTTGCACACCCTATGCCCTACCCCACCCCATGGGCTCAGGTTGGGGAAAGGACCTGAGGCACGGTAGTCCTCCCACCCCAGCACTGTGTGCCCTCTGCTGGCAATCCCGCTCTGCCCATTAGGGAGGCCGGGCGTGCGGGCTCCCCGGAGCCCTCAGGCCTGGCAGACAGAGCTGGATGGCTATACAACGGGCCAAGAAGTGCGTCCCATTTCCAACCAGTGACACCCTGTAGCTCCGGACCCTGGCATGGGGCAGCAGGAGACCTGGAACGAGGGACTGGACTGGACGGGTCTGCTCCAGTCCCCTGGCCTCATGCTAGGGGGTACCTGCTTTTCAGGAGGCCCGACCCCCTGCCAGCAGTATCTGAACGCAAGGCAGGGAGCGGAGAGAAGAGGAGTAGGGTGTCGCTGACCTGGCCCCTCCCAGGCCCCTGGCTTGAAAAGTGGGGGAAGGAGAGGGGAGAGGAACAGCAGCAGCTGGAATCGCAGGGAGCCTGGACCATCCTGTCCGGAGCTGAAACGGCTGCAGCGAGAAGCTGCAGCTCAGATACACGATGTCCTGCCAAACCCCAGTCCTTTAATTCAATTAAGCGCGGGACAGACTTCCCAGATTTTTCTGTGTGTGTGTGTGAGTGCCTGTGAAAGTCCTGATGTGTGTGAATCCGGGAGCTGGGAGCATGTGGATGTGTGAATCCTGATGGGGGCAGAGGAAGACAAAAAGGATGCAAATGTCGGGGGAGGAGAGGGGTGGGTGGGGCAGGATGGCTCCTGGAGAGGGTGGGTATCTAAATCTTGCCGGAGGGCCAAACTCCAGGGTTCTCAAAAACCCCACCCCATGGCCCATTCCCTGTGGTGGGGCAAGATTTGAGCATCTCTGGCCTCCACCCACTAGATGCCAGTAGCATCACACCCCCTCAAGGAGTGACAACCAGAAGTGTCCCCGCCATTGGCGAATGCCGCCTCGGGGAAGAATCAGCCTGGTGGGACCCGCCACTCTGGGGCACAAGATGAAAACTGAGACTCTCGTATTTACTACCAGGGCCTTGCCCTACCTCTCCCCCTTTGGGCTTACATCCCAGTGGCTTGACTTCCCAAGTGTCTCAGGTCTGGCTCTTTTTTTTTCTGAAATATTCTCCCCCCCTTACCCATCTGGCCAGAGGAGTCTGAGGGCAACTCCAGCTCAGCAATGGTCTGATAAGGAGCACGGAGCTAGGAAGTGACTTGCCCCCACCTCCACAGAGGAAGGGAGAGCTGTCATGGTCAAAGTCAGAAGCCAAAGTCATGCCCTGAACCAGACCTGAAGCCTGACCTCTGTATCGCTGGAGGGGGGGGGGGGGGGGGCAGCGGAGTCCACAGGAGAGGTGGGGACTTGCCTGGGGACAGACCCCTGGAAAGATACGCTACCCTGCTCAGTCCCTGGAGGTCGGTGGAAGGAAATCAATGCACCACCCTCTCAGCATCCTACCACCCCTCCTGCTTGGGGGCTCCAGAAATGCCAGAGCTGGGTGTCCCCAGCTCAGCCGTAGCAGAGGCCAACTCGCCTCCCCTGTTCTCGGGGTCACCTGTGGCTGTCCTGGCAGGGATGGGGGGAGGGGAGACTTAGTTCCAGCAGCCCTTCTCCCCGGGCCCAGGGAGCTCGCTCGCTTCTCTCCCTAAGCCCTCCTGGAGCCTCGAACAGCCCCCTTCTGGGAGCAGAGCCAAAAAGATGGGAGAAGGATGTTTATAAGCTGCTAAAAGGGAAAAGGAAAAAAGTGGGAGGTGGGGCAGAGAGGCCCAAGCCTCCAGGTAGTGAAGACTGGAGACTCAGGTAGGGAGAGAAGGAGGGAGGCCACCTTCCCCAGTGAGCCAACATCTGGCTAAACTGACAGGTGGTGCCCCCCCCCCCCGCCCTGCCCTGCTGGACCACAACCAGGCCTAACCATGTACACACGCAGGGGTCTCTCACCCCACGCTGACCTGCCAAGCGACTCTTATCCCACCCCAGAGGATGCTGAGACACTACTGGTTTTAGCTTGTTTCCTCCGCTCAGCCTGAGAAGGACAGAACCAGGGAAGGGTGCAGGGCCCTGGGGAGCCCAGGCTGGGGGTGTTGTGACAGGAGCCAGGCTCGGCGGGAGCGAAAGCCGAGTCCCCAGCTCTGGGGCTCGGCACACAGCTAATGGGAGGCTGGCAGCGCAAATTGTTGTTTACTTTTAATTAAGTAAACAATGTCGGCTTTCCGCCTCCTCCCCTGCCATCCCAGCCAGTAATTTGGGGGATGACAATGGGGTTGTTTCCTTCCTCCTGCCTCCTTCCCTCCCTCGAGCACTCCTGCTCACTCCCTGCTCTGCTCAGCCTTCACAACTTGCCAGTGCTGGGTGAGGCCCCACCCAGGGGGTTGGGGGGACAGGAAGGTCCAGGCTGACGGGCAGGCTCTCTGGGGAGCAATCTCATGGTCAGGTTCACCTCAGGTGCCAAGGGCGGCTAAGCACTTGGATGCGGCCCATTCTCTTTCTGCCCCCTCCTCCCCCCCCAATAACCCTCGTCCCTAACCACCAGCTCGAAAATCTAAAAAACAGGTGATCCAGAGTCTGAGCAAAGCAGCGGAGACCAGAGCCCCAGGTGAGGAAAGTATTTTCCCAGGAGTGGGATAGGTCTTCCCCGCAGGTAACCAGAAGGTGGACCTTCTGGTTCACTGGGGCAGGGCAAGGGCACGCCCGAGGCTGGTTCATCTGTGGGGCTGGAGTTCACGGAGCCAACTGGCAGCTGAATTGTAGGTACCAGCTTTCCTCAGAAGCAGGGCTGGCTTCGGGGCCTTGGTTTCTGCTCTTCCTGTAGGTGGTTCTCCTGAAAGGCTGGAGCAGCCGAAGAAAGCAAGCTGAGCTGGCTTTTCGCTGAGTGGGTCCCCTAGCCTGGTGGGGAGGGGGGGGGGCGCAGACACAGGGCTCCCCCCGAGTGCAGGGGCAGCAGGCAGGAGGGGCTGAACCCTAAGTCTTTGGGAGAGGCCGAATTTCAAATTACTCCTGGCGGGATCGACTTGCACCCAGGATCTCTGTGGAGACAAAGCGCTCTTCGCACCCTTTCTCAGTAAACCTGTAAATGGGTCCACCTCTCTGAGGACCTCCGCCCGCAGTGGGGGCTCTGCGAACGTGGTGGAAGGGAGAGGAGGAGAATCTCTCCGTCCCCTCTCCCGCCTCTGCCTCCCAGGGATCAAGCTGTAGGGTCCTGAGCCAAGCCTGGCCCTGGAGCTCACTTGAGTCCCCTCCTCCCCCGAGAGCCCGGAAGACTCTCTCCAAGGTGTTGGGGGGGGGGGGCAGGGAGGAGGGGGTCTGAGTCTTGTGCAAGCCCCGCTCCTCCCCCTGCCCAGGGCTGCTCCCCCACCTCCTTCCGAAGGGCGGGACTGCGGCAGCAGAGTTGGCTCGGGCTGGATGCAATTTCAGCCGCAGAGCAGGGCTCCCTGGCTGGAAGCAATTTTCTCATTAGGACCCCAGGCCTGCCTGCCCGTTGGTTCTCAGCCCTCACTCCCCTTCTGCGAAACCGCACCCCACAGGCCTCCCCACAGACCACTCACACGCACAGGGAGCCACACGTGTGCAAGTCAGAGGGGGCGATCACGGGGTCACCACAGTGGAGCCGGGCGCAGGAGAGAGGTGCTGGCACAAAGCCGTGGCTGGGGAGGCCCTAAACGGAGGTCGGAGCTCCCCCTCCACCTCCTAGGCGCCCACTTCGGGCTCCCAGACCCAGACAGCTGGCTCCTCCCTGCTGCCCCAGGGAGAGAGGATCGCGGACCCCAGAACCGGCAAGGGAGGCCGGCGGACCTCGAGCCCCGCGGAGCCTCAGGGCCGGCCTCCTCGCCCAGCACTCCCGGGAGCCCTGAGCACTCAGCCGCCTCCGCGGCCCTCCTCGCCCAGCTGGGCCGGCGGCAAGCAGATGGGCTCTCGGGAGGCAGACCCCCTCCCCCAGCCCCAAGGCTGCTCCGAGTGGAGGGTGGTCTCCGGCGAGGGAGGGGAGCCGAGGCCCTGCGAGGGGCGGCTCCTTGCTCCGCAGACACATGTGGTTGGACTTAAAAAGCTATTAGGGAGCGAGGCGCTGGCGGGAGTGCGGCCGGCCCTCGCACCAGAGAGGGGGAGGGCAGATGCCGAGGCGGTGAGCTCAGCACCTCTCGCCTCCTCCCCGGAGGGGCCCCAGGACTCCTGGAGGACTCGGGGGACCCTCACTCAGCAGGGGAGTGGGGCAAGCCCTGGGGGAGGGCGGGCACGGCTGGGGCCCGGGGCCGATTCTGGGAAGGGCTGCTCTCTGAGGACTCTAGGCCCAGGTCAGAGATCTCTGGGGGCGAGGGAGGTGGTGCTGGGGCTTGGCTGGGGCCCAAGGTCGGGGGGGGGGGCGGCACAGACAGGTCCCCAGCCTTCCTTCAGCTTTCTGGGGGTGACAGCCGACTATAGGTCGCCTAAAGCGTGTGTGTGTGTTTAGTGGGGCTGGGGGAGGGGGATTATTAGGAGAGCTCGAGAGAAGGAAGGGAAAAGTGGGCCCCACCCATCACGAGGCCAGAAAGAACCCGACGGAAAGTTCCCTAGAGCCGCCAGCTTGTAAAAAGCTTCTTTTCTTTCCAAATTATGAACATTTTTTTAACAAGGGGGGGGGGACCCCAGAGCAGCAATCTAGGACTTCATTAGGACCGTGTGTGACCATGAGTAACTGGTGACTGGAGGTGACAGGGGGTGTATCTGCCGACTTTCCAAAGTGCTCTATTGCTAAAAGCACAGCCGTCTCTCCATTGGGCTCCCTGCCTTCACCCTTCCCAGGTCCCCTTATTCAGAGATCTAGCCCCTGCCCTGGCCCACGTCTAACCCAAAGAGGGCTGCCCAACTCTATTACAGATTGAGGTAGGTGCCAGGAAGGGCAGGGGGGCACAGGGAACAGGACCATGCCTGGTATTGGTGGGCCACTGTTAAGGACCTAGCTCTATCCCACAGGAGGGCAAGGGCTCCCCTAGCATAAGCCTTGGGTTCTGGGTCTCCCATGGGACTGTAGGAAGTGTCCCACTCAAGGCTCTGGAGACCCTCTGAGCTCCTTAGCCACCCACCGAAGTTACCACCGGCTCCCCAAGCGCCCGGGGTGCAGTGCCGATGCAGGGAGCTTGAGTTACTTGGTACAGCCGCTGTGTGGCAGGCAGGAGCTGGGTGTTTGGGAGACATTTGACCGGTCTGATAGTTCCACGGGGTAGTTATTTCCCCCCATTCGCACAGAAGGGAACATTAAGGCTCAGCGGAACGGACTGAGATCAGTCAGAGCCAGGATGGCTGGAATCTCCGCTTGCCCCTGATAGCTCTGTGGGCCCAGAGGCTGAGCTCCTAGGGCTCTCCCTTCTCGACCCACATCTGTTGACAGGAGGGATGGGAGCTGTGGGAGGACCCTGGGCAGGGCAGCAGAGAGGGGACTGCTCTGAGCCCAGAGGAGTTGGGCCAATGGGGGAGGAGCTGACCACTGAGCTGGGATCTGTGCTCAGGAAACACGCAAAGAATGTGGCTGGCAGCGGGCCAGTGGGCCAGGACCACAAAGAGGCCTTTGTTTTAGGAGGTGTCCAGGGAGTGGATGGACAGAACGGCAGAGGTGGGGGCAGCGCCCCTTATGGGTGCGACCAGGGGAGGACAGTGGTGCCTGCACGGTCCCCCCACACCACCCCCTCAAGTCTGTCCCCCCACCCTTCGTTCCAGCAGTGGTGGGTTCTCTTATCAGGCCCCAGAATATGGGGGAGGGAGCCCTTGGGGCCAGGTTACCTCTCTTCTCAGCTCCTGACCTCACTCACTCAGCTTGGGGGGTTGGTGCTCTGTCCCAAATTCAATCCTACTGAACCCCAGAAGTCACTTCCTTTGCAATGTGATACTGCAGTCCCTAGGAGCCCTGTGGACATTATCCTCTGCTTCTGCCTCCCCACACTGGCGGGGGGGGGGGCGTTAAGTGAGGCTGGGCACATGTTGGGGATGGCAAAGTGGCCCTCTGACCTCCAGGTGGGCTGTCTGAGGTTCCAAAGTCACCCTGTTCCCCTAGTTTCCCTCCTTTCCACCGAGCGAGGGGGAGGCCTTGGAACATGTTCCCCACCCCACCCACCCACACCCCCGCAGTTGCAGGGTTTCTCTGGCCTCTTCTTGGCATCTGGAAAAGTTTGGGAAACTTAAAAAAAATTTTTTTGAAGAGTTTGTCTATTTCTCCCCAGCCTTGCCAGGGAGCCACAGCCAAGAGGAAGAAGGGAAGGAGGGGTCTGGGGGAGTGGGGGGACAGAATAGAAAGTCACAAGAGAGTAAGAACACCCAGGGAAGGCGGGGAGCACCCAGGGGTACCCCACTGGCCAGCCTGACCCCCAGCTGGGATTCCTGAGCCCACCGGCACATCCACAGGCAGTAAGAAAGACCCCTGCAAAATGTCAAGCCCACCCAAGCACACAAGGCCTGTGGTGGCCTCTCCCTGCTGGAGCCCCACCAGCGCTCTGTTCGGCACGTTCCCAGGGGCCATCGCCGGCCGACAAGTGTGTATCTAGTCGAGACGCGTGGGGCAGCCTGTGGCTCTGCCCCCCACAGAAGGAGAGACTGTGTTACGATGGGCGAGCGGGGCAGTAACAGAAGCTCAAAATGGGGGCAAAGAAGGCAGGCGGACTCCCGGCCTGTGGGGTCTCTTCCACCTGGGTGTCCTTCTTGCTGTGAGCAGGACGAGGCCAACGTGGGAATACAGACTCCTGGGTGTCAGGGGCCATACGGAACAATGCCAGAGGTCAACGTCCGTGTGCCCAGCATTCTCCCTCCCCTGGGTGTGTGGGTGTGTTACACGCACGTGGGCGTGGGGGAGGCCCCCTGCAGCACGCAGCAGCTGATGCTATGCGGAGATGGCCTACGGTTCCATCAATGGGTAGAGTTAAGGGCACATTCCAAGAAAGGGGACACCGGTGGGGCACCTGGGTGGCTTAGTCGGTTAAGCGTCCAACTCTTGATTTCAGCTCGGGTCATGATCTCACAGTTCGTGGGTTGGAGCCCCGCATCAGGCTCCGCGCTGACAGTGCAGGCCCGCTTGGGATTCTCCCTCTCTCTCTCTCTCTCTCTCTCTCTCTAAATAAATAAATAAGCTTAAGAAGAAAGAAAGGGGACACATGTGACACATAACTCTTGGGAGGACCCAGATTGTCTTGTCTAAGTCAGGAGGGTGGCCCCTCATGCTGACATGGCCCCGAGCAGAGTCAGGGCCAGGGGGTTCTCCCTTGCATGACTCCCAACAAGGGTCCCACCCAGAAGACCCTGCGTTATCTTTTTCTTTCTTTCCTTTCCTTTCCTTTTTTCTTTTCTTGTAAACTCTACCCCTAACGTGGGGCTCAAAGTCATGACCCCAAGATCAAGAGTCTCGTGCGGTGCTGACCGAGCCAGCCGGACGCCTCAACCCCTGCATTATCACCCTTCAGGTGACCCACTCCTGTGCTCTGGGAATACAGTGATTGCTGGAGGGGAGGGTCCGTGCCCCACAGGGATGACTCCCGTCTGAGCTTCCCACCAAGGTGGCCAGCAGTTTGCCTCCTCAGCCTCCCAAGTGTGGCCTCACCCCTGGGGACAAAGGTGCAGACGGGGGTGGGGGGAGTGGGCAGCTGGCAGAGGCTGGGGTGGGGAGGGGGCAGCCCGGAGGGCCAGCAGCACCTGGCAACTAGTTGGAAATGCAGATGCCCTCAGGGCAGGACCAGGGATCGGTGTCTAACAAGCCCCCCAGGGGATGCTGATGTAGACTCCTGTGTGTGAGAACCGCAGGCAAAGTGGGAGGATCCTGACCAGGATTGAAAATGAGAGGAGGAGGAGGGAGAGGAGGAGGAGGAGGAGGAGGAGGAGGAAGAGGAAGAGGAGGAAGAGGAGGAGGAGGAAGAAGAGGAGGAAGAAGAGGAGGAAGAAGAGGAGGA
>NC_064816.1:8528360-8582957 GCF_023721935.1 Panthera uncia | reverse complement strand
AAGAGGAGGAGGAGGAAGAGGAGGAGGAGGAGGAAGAGGAGGAGGAAGAGGAGGAGGAAGAGGAGGAGGAAGAGGAGGAGGAAGAGGAGGAGGAGGAGGAAGAGGAGGAGGAGGACGAAGAGGAGGAGGAGGAGGAGGAGGAGGAGGAGGAGGGAGAGACAGAGAGAGGGAGAGGGAGAGAAGGAGTGCAGATGGGGGAACAGCACAAGGGCAGCACGACCTGGACACGAGGGGGCATTTGGTCCCGATTTCTACAAGGCAGAGTGGAGAGCAAAGGAAAGACCGGAGGAAGTGGTGGCAGAGAGGAGGGGACCGTGGGCTGGAGGGGGTCTGCAGAGTAAAAGAGAATCCCAGAGAGCAGGAAAGGGGGAGCAGGAGGGCGGGGTGAAGTGGGGAGGGGGCGGTGCTAAGGAAGCTCCTTTCTGCCAGCCGCACTCCCAGGAGCCACCCTGCCCCCTCCAGGCACCTGCTAAGGAGGCAGCTCAGCGGTTGTGTTTCTTTAACCCCTGGGGCCTGTTGACACAGATTAGTATCGCTGGTCAGGGGTCAATAGGGAAGGCTCTTGAGGTCAAGACCTGAACAACTGGAGTTGTAATGAGCCACGTGGGGAAGAGGCCCAGGGAGAGGAGAGGGCTGCTGAGGGAGGCGGAGGAGGAGGAGGGCCAGGCAGCGCCTAGGAAGGCGGCGAGTTGCCAGGAGCGGGGCCGCTGGGCCTCTAGCTTGTCTGGGGAACCTGCCTGTGTGTGGCTGGCTGACTACAGCTAGACCCCCAGCTAGGAAAGGACAGGGTAGGATTCGGTGGCAGTGGGGGGGGTGGGTAGGCCATAGGGAGAAGAGGGTGGCCTCCCCTGCCTGCTGATTGGTGCAGACCCCCTCAGGTGCAGACTGCATTTCCCCTTCTCTTTCCATCCCCCCTACCCTGAGTGAGCGCACCCCTGCTTCTCCCTGGGCCCGCAGTGGGGTGGCCGGCATGGTGCTGTGCCCCCTTGAGCCACCCACCCACCCGGGCCACCTGGCAGAGCCTGAGTGGGGTTGGTGTGGGGGGGGCAAGCAGGGTCCTTTACACCTTGTGGGACAGCCTCAGCCCTACCCTCTGTGACGGGATCTGGGATCCAGGCACAGCATCCATCCAAGCCTGGGGCAGCTGCCTCCTGGCTCCTCTGCTCGCCCCCTGCCCTGGCCTCGGGAAGGTCCCCAGGGTGCACAGGGCCCTTCAGGCGAGCCCGTGCTCATAGCCAACGACACTGGGCCACGGAGGCCACTCTGGGGCCACCTCCAGACCGGCTGGGTCTGGATGGGAGGAAAGAACGACCCTTCTGTGCTTAGAGGAGGAGCGAAGAACAGCGAGAAAATGGGTCACAGGTGACCTGCTGTTCACCTATTTGGGTTAAAGGGGGCTGGGTTCCGTCAGAATCACCTCTGGGGCTCCTGGAATCCCGTCCCATACACCTCCTTTCATTGCTCCCATGGGGCCATGGAGAAGCGAATGTGAGGACGCTAACACCCTGGGGCCCAGAAGGTGATGGGAGGCATACTGCATGAGTATATTCATTTGTGCGTCTGCAGGGGCACCCAGGTGGTTCACCCAGAGACCTGCCACTTGCAAGGAAGGCACATACGATGCCTTAACGTTAATCCAACAGGTTTGTTAAGCACCTATTACCTGCCAGATGCCCCTGAATACGGGACCAGAGAAGCTGCCCTGGGAAAATCCCCCCACAGTTCAAAGCTGGGGGGCATAATGGCTAAAATGCAGGGCCTCCCAAAGGAGGGCTAGGCTCTGGGGGCGAGGAGTGAGGTGGGAGAAGTCTGCACCAAGGGTAGGTGACAGCTGGGCTGGGGCGTAAAAGATAGAGGTGTTTGGACAAAGGGGTAAAGAGGAAGGTAGATGGAGAGAACCGTGAGCAGAAGCCGAGAGGGGAGGACGAGCACAGCATCCTTGAAGCCTGCAGGGAGCTCTGTTTGCAGGAACACAGTGCCAGGGACAGTGAGGGGAGATGATGCTGGAACCACCAGCAGAGGCTAGACTGTGAGAGATCCTGGGTTCCCACCTAAGAAGACGGCAGCTGGTACGACCAGAATGGTATGGCCACCTGCCCAGTCGAAGGTGGTCACAAAACTCTAGAGGAGAGAGCAATTCCCCCCCTCGGTATATACTCGAGAGAATTTAAAAATATATATATGTCCACGTAAATTACTTGTAACACGCATGTTCACAGCGGCACTGTCCACAATCGCCCCCAAGTGGAAACACCCCAAATGATCATCAACGGGAGAATGGATTTAAAAGACGTGGGACACCCACAGCGGAATATTATTCGGCCAGAAAAAGGAAGGCAGTCCGGATCCACGCTGCCGCGTGGATGAATGACAACAGGGTGTTCAGTGAAAGAAGCCAGGCAGGAAAGGCCACAAAGCGTATGATTCCATGGATGTGAACGGGCACATGCATAGAGACAGTGGCTGTGCCTGCACCATACTGTGAATGCACTAAATGCCACTGAATCATACACATTATTTCTCTTTTTCAAAGGTTTTGTTTTTAAGTAAGCTCTGCACTCAGAGGCTCACACAACCCCGAGAGCAAGAGTCGCATGGCCTTCCAACTGAGCCAGCCAGGCCTCCCTAAATCACATACTTGAAAGAGTAGCATGTGGGGGCGCCTGGGTGGCTCGGTCGGCTGAGCGTCCGACTTCAGCTCAGGTCATGGTCTCGTGGTCTGTGGGTCCGAGCCCCGCGTCGGGCTCTGTGCTGACAACTCGGAGCCTGGAGCCTGCTTCGAATTCTGTGTCTCCCTCTCTCTCTCTGCCTGCCCTCCCCTGCTCGTGCTCTGTCTCTCTCTCAATCTCTCTCTCTCAAAAACAAATAAACATTGGGAAAAAAAATAAACCCAATGGACTCCTCTTAAAAAAAAAAATAGTGGCATGTGGGGCGCCTGGGTGGCTCAGTCGGTTAAGCGTCCGACTCTTGGTTTCGACTCAGGTCATGATCTCACGGTTCCGTGATTTGAAGCCCTGCGTCGGGCTCTGTGCTGGCAGTGCAGAGCCTACTTGGGATTCTCTCTCTCTCTCTCTCTCTCTCTCTCTCTCTCTCTCTCTCTGTCTCTCCCTCTTCTCCTTCCCGACTCACGTTTTCTCTATGTCTCTCAAAGTAAATAAATAAAACTTAAAAAAAATAATAAAATAGTGGCTTGTTTCCCAATAAAAAACAAATCTGGAAGAGGGAAGCTGAATTTGGAAAACGACGGTGATGGTGAAGAGGCAGGGATGCTTCAGAGCCACCATAGGGCCACGTTAATTTGGTTGCAAGGGCTCACAAGCTTGGGTAGTTGGTGACAACCCAAAGGAGACAGGCATGGAATGGATACAAAAGCGAGGAGCAGGGAGTGTTGTGAGGTCACTATGGATACTGTTTCAACTGGCCGTTGGCCGGGGTTGGGGGGGAGCTCGAAAGAAGAGTTTGGAGAAATCAGTCCTGAGATGAGCCAGGGAGATCAGAGGTTGGGGGCAGATGTGCATGGAGGGGACAGGCCCCCAGGCTGATGCTCCCTAATGCACGGCCTCCAGCAAGGTTCTTCTGTCCACAGGGTTTCCAGGCATAACTCGGGGTAATCCTTACAACAGTGGGAGGGGACTGTCGTGGGCTTAGGTGAGATGGGGCTCGGTGACACTGACAGCATCATCCATTACAGGAAGAGGAGAGGAGAGTGGGAGGACCCTGGGGAAATCAACCTTTAGAAGGCAGACAGAGCAAGAGAACCTGGGCGAGGTACCTGGAAAGAAAGGAGCCTGGATGCCGCAGGGCAGGTGGGGGCGGGTTGTGTGTGTGTGTGTGTGTGTGTGTGTGTGTGTGTCTGTCTGTCTACCCGGGGTCAAGGGACTAACGGGACCACAGGCAATCGCAGATGGAAAGCCAGACCTGGGAGAACAGGCCAAGCGGCAAGTTCTCGGATCCTTGACCAAGGCACGTGGAGTGGGCGGCAAGCAAGGCTCTCGTCCCCAGAGCCTCCGGAGGCCGAGCTTCCACCCTCCTCGCCCGGAGCAACGCCCTGCCCGTGGTGCTGGGCCCCGGAGCTCAACACGGGGCACCACTCAATGGTTTCTGGCACCGGAGAGGAATTTATTTCCTGGACGAAGCAGCCAAAATCGTTCTGCACCTTTGTTGGCAAGACGGTGTGGTTGGAGCCGACATTTTCTAACAGGGCCGGGGAAGAGCAGCGCAAAATGGATTCAGGGAGGGTGTCAGCTGAGGAGCAGCTGAAAGGGAGGGTATTCCGCGGTCTGGAAGGCTGATGGCGGGGAAAACGGATGTGGCTGAGCTAGCAAAGTCAAGTGCACCGGGGTTTTCAGTGAGTTTACTACGAGCCCAAATCCTGGGATAGGTAAGCCACCTGAAGCTTAAACAGGGGGCCAATCTAAGGCAACAAGAAGCCTTACTCTCTTTATTTTTTTTTATTTTCGAGTAGGCTCCGAGCCCAACGTGGGACTTGAACTCAGCCCTGAGATCACGAGTTGCGGGCATTACCGTCTGAGCCAGCCAGGCGCCCCAAGAAGTCTTACTTTAAAACAAAACCAAACAAGGGGTGCCTGACTGACTCAGTCGGCAGAGCATGCGACGCTTGGTCTTGGGGTCATGAGTTCGAGCCTCACGCTAGGGGTAGAGGGTACTCTTTAAAAGAAAACAATCAATTAATTTCAGAAACATTAAAAGCACAGGGAGTGGCTTTGTATTGCCTAGGAGACAGCCTCGTGTCCAGGGAAAAACGGGCCCCCGCCCATGGGTAGAAGACCAACACTGCTCCCGAGAATCTGAGGTGACCAGCTGATGCTGGGCGGGAGGAATAGTTCCCTCCATGACCCATCTCTCAGGGCCTCCGAATCCTAGATACCCAGAGTCACAGGCCCACCGTCCCATTCCAACCTTCCGAACAGCCAGCCCAGAAACACCATAGCACACAACGGCTTCTTCCCTGACAGTCTCCTTGGCCCTCGAAGGGTTTGGGCCTTGGGCCCTCTCCTGATCAGGGCCTGTGATTTAGGCCAAGACAATGTCCCAGAAGGAAGGGAACCAGGACCCTCAGCCGCGATCCCTCTCCTCTCTCCTCCTCCTCTTCTCTTTCTCTCTGCTCCTGACTTTCACAGGCACGGAGACGTGCACAGACACAAAAAGACGCTCTAGTGCACAGGGATCCGTGTAGAATTAATGCCTCACAGCCTATTTACAGACACTTTACCAAACAAAACATCAACTCCCAATGTTTGACAGGAAGCCCCTCCCCTCTTGTCAGGAGCGATTCCTCCTAAAGGGGGTTCCCAGAGACGAGCAGCAAAAACCCCAGGAAGGGGAGAGGGAAGGAAAGGAGCAACCGCGAGACGGGAGAACGTAAAATTATAAGGTTGGAGCTGTCAAGGCAGAAAAGGGGGGGGGGGGCAGGCAAAGTGACTCCACTATTAAGGACTCGGTGTGAAACACAGAATTCACAACAGCTGAAAAGCTCAGCGCTTTGTCTGCGGAATAACAGAGACTCGGCTGCCTGAGGGCGGAGAGGGCACCAGAAGCCGCTCCGCGCACAGGCCGCTCGCAAGGAGTGCACACACCCTAAGAGGGAGGACCGAGGAGTGCCCACATCCACCTTGCCCAGCACCACGGTCCACTTCCTCGTGTGCCTCCTATTCGACCACCCTGTCCTCTCTCCCAAGGAGCACCTTGCGGCGGCGGGGAGGGTGGGGGGGGGGCAAAGTTGGGAGCAAAAAGTGGAAACAGGAGTGGAAAGGGGGGAGCAGTGTCTCTTGTGGACAACAACGAACAGTGAAGGAAGGCTTCCCGCGCCCATCCAGAGAAGGGCAAACTTGGGTTCACTGGTGAGGCCGCTGCCCTGCTCTGCTCCATGCCTCAGAGCAGAAGCCAGGCCAGATGTGCATTCCGGAGAAGCCAGGGTGTGGCTGGTGTCCTTGCAGGATGGCAGCAGGAGGGCAAAAGCCCTTCCCATCCCTGTACACCCTCCTCCCAGCCCTTCCCACCCGGAGGGGCCTGGGAGGCTCCAACTGAGGGAGAATATCTGAGCCCCTCCCTTCCAGATGCCTCAGTGGGCGATGAGGACGTGGGCCGGGGGCAGTGAGAAAGGGCGAGAACCCCAATCTGGGTCTAGCTCTTGCTGCCAGAAAAGGGAGGGAAATGGCTAGGAACGCCCATAGCCTGTGGTCCCCTGACATGGGGTCAGGACACTGGGTTGCTGGCCTGGGCTGCCACCAGGGACAGACTTGCTCAGGTCTCCAGGAAGCCCTCAGGGCCTTCCTCTAGTCTGACTTGCCCGCTGCCATTCCTTTCCTCTGCTGCGTTGAGGGTTCCCCACCGTGACACCTGTGACATTGGGGAAGGATCATTCTCTGCTGTGGGGGGCTATACTGTCCACTGTAGGACAGTTGGTAGCATCTCTGGCCTCAGCCCACTGTCACCAGTAGTGACAACCAAAAATGTCCCCAGACATCGCCCGAAGTCCCCTGGGGATAGAATCTCTCCCTCTCTTTCTCTCTCTCTCTCTTTTTCTCACACACACACACACACACACACAGACACACACACACACACACGCTGAGAACCTCTATGTAATATGATCACCCGGGTCCTTTTCTAGGAGCATGTCACACACAACTCTGGGCTGGCACACACCAGGTGCTCCTGCGTGTCCACACAAACCAGTGGGGGGCTGGTGGCTGCGGAGCCCCTTCAGAAAGAGCCACTGTCCCATCCTGACAAGTGCCACCATGTCTCCTCCATTCTCGGCCTGCAAAGGCTTGTTCCTTCAGCATGGGGCCCATGAGGTCAGAGTGGCCGGGGGCCCTCGTCCTGCCCTCCCCGTCCTTAGCCCCGTTGACCTCCTGTGTCACGCCAGAGCCCACAGTGGGAACCCAGCCCCCCCCCCCGCCCCCCCCCCCCCCCCCCCGCCCCGGGAAGAGCTGTTGTCCCTGTGCCATATCAAAACATGGGGCTTTTAATAGCAGCTTCCTGTGGGGCTGGACTCCCCCCACCCCTCGCCTCTCACTCAGCCCTGCTCCTGACGGTGGAGCCATAGCGCCCTGTAATTATGGCAATTGTAATCTCTTTTACTAACAGGTAGATTAATAGCAAGGCAGGTTCACAAAGAGCCCCAGAAAGGAGCTGCTCAGGCGCCGAGCAGGCAGGGCAGGCCTGACACTTTGTGGCAAGTGCACACGCTCCCTCCGTGGACGCTCGCTCCAGGCCAAAGGGGCTCAGGGCCCGGAGTCCTCCGGCTGTGCCCCTGGGTGACCTGGGTGCCACTCGCTGGGTGGCGGGGGTGGGAGGGGCAGGTAACCGCACTCTCCTTGGGCTTCTGCGTCCTCATGGGAGCAAAAGCACAGGGCGAACCTGGTGACCCTCCAAGTTGCCTCTTACGTCCCCAGGGTGTGCTTCGCGCTGACATTTACGCACACCCTCCAACCCACACTCACACACAGACGCCCACCTTCTGACACTCAGACACACAAGCACCGCACAGGCACTCACAGGGTAACACTTGCCGAACCCTCGCGGAGGAAAAGAACGGACTAAGTTTCATAAACACGCGTGCCACCCACGGCGGCGTGGCCACGGGCCCTGGAGGCAGGGATGCCACACCACAGCTGATGCGGCGAGGAGGGAAGAAAGGCCTCCCTGTCCGCGGCTCCCTCCGCCGCTGCACCTCACAGGCCTCCCGCTGGGCCGCAGGGGTCAAGAGGAGGCTCCGACCTTGCCGTGCCTGGGGACGGTCCAGTTCTGGGCGAGACGGCGCACCAAGCAGAAGGGTGGGGGACGAGAGTCGCCAGGGGTCTGAGGCCCCGCAGCCTCAACGGGCCAGAGAGGGAGAGGGTGACGACACAAGGCCCGGGTTCAAGGCAAACGAACACCCGCGCGTGCACACGCAGAGGCAGGGGCACGGGACAGGTGCCGGTGGGGACGGAGCCTGAGGAGAGCAGCTCACGCACGCGTGCCTAGACACCTGGGGGAGGAGACAATCCTGGCTCCGGGGTAGGGCACGGGGGCTGTGTGGCCCTGGGGGATGCCATCTCTGGGGCATAGGATGCATGTCCGTGTGTGTGTGTGTGTGTGTGTGTGTGTGTGTGTGTTAGTGAAGACAGCGTCCACGGCCCAGAGTGAGGGATTCGCCCTCCCTTAGCCTCCCTTCCAGGCACAGGAGGAATGCACCTCCCCAGGCAGGCCCAGGGTGCTGGCGGCAGACGGCCGGGCTGGCCTCGGGGGTCAGCAGCAGCTGCTTCCTCGGGAGCTCTCGGGGCGCTTGCCGGTGGCCACCGTGGGCCCGCGCCCCCGCCGTGGCGCTGGGGGGCTGCTGCCTTTCAGATGCTGTGTCCAGCACCTGCTCACTGCCAGGCGGTCCCGGGGCTCCCCTGCCAGCTGCCGGCCCGAGGGAACGGACACTGCCATGCCAGGACCCCGAGGACCTCTCCCCTGCCAGCAGTGCTAGCCCAGAGGTATCCTGGGGTGATGTCCAAGATTAGCTCTTACAGGGGATGACAGCGCCATGTCTCCTGGGGACACGTGAGCTGACGCAACAGACAGACGTCTATGACAGGGACGGGAGGGTGGGCTCATACAAAGCGCATCCTGGGGGCACCCGGACACGGTAGAGGACACGACTCTTGATCTTGGGGTTGTGACTTCGAGCCCCACACTATGGGGGTGGATTGTATCAATTAAAAAAAAAAAAAAGACATCCTCATGTAACATATACAGGATGGGCGTGTAATGTGTGTAAATGATGGTGGTGTCTTTCTGGGGCTCTGG
Source organism: Panthera uncia (assembly GCF_023721935.1). Lineage (NCBI taxonomy): Eukaryota > Metazoa > Chordata > Mammalia > Carnivora > Felidae > Panthera > Panthera uncia. The sequence goes on along the minus strand of NC_064816.1, from coordinate 8,574,158 downwards.
GTGGCATGAACAAAGTCCTCATGTGTCGTCTGTGGGAACCAAACTGCCAGATAGCAATGTAACAATCCACATGAAGAAGAGTCTGTACCCCTCGCCTGGTAATTCAACCGCTAGGAAGTCTTGTCTGAAGTTCATACACAGAGCTGCAAAGTTCGGTGCACCAGGATGTCCACCCCAGCAGGATGTACCCCGTAAAGGCTTCCATCGATGAGGGATTACATCAACTCTGGCCCGCTCAAGTCTCACGCAGCAGTTTAAAAAGCATGTTTGTATTTTTTTAAGTTATCTGTACACCCCTCGCGGGGCTTGAACCCACGACCCCGACATCAAAAGTCACATGCTCTTCTGACTGAGCCAACCAGGCACCCCTGTATTTTTTTTTTTAAACAAGCACCAATAATAGGGCACCTGGGTGGCTCAGTCGGTTAAGCATCTGGTTCTTTTTTTAAAAAAAAATTATGTTTTTATTATTTTTTTTAAATTTTTTTAACATTTATTTATTTTTGAGACAGAGAGAGACAGAGCATGAACGGGGGAGGGGCAGAGAGAGAGGGAGACACAGAATCGGAAGCAGGCTCCAGGCTCTGAGCCGTCAGCCCAGAGCCTGACGTGGGGCTCGAACCCACGGACCGCGAGATCGTGACCTGAGCTGAAGTCGGACGCTTAACCGACTGAGCCACCCAGGCGCCCCTGTTTTTATTTATTTTTGAGAGGAGGGGGCAGGCAGAGCATGAGCAGGGGAGGGGCAGAGAGAGAGAGAGGGAGACAAAAGCTGAAGCAGGCTCCAGGCTGTGAGCACAGAGCCTGATGCAGGGCCCGAACTCATGAACCGTGAGATCATGACCTGAGCCGAAGTCGGACGCTTAGCTGACTGAGCCACCCAGGCACCCCAGCATCCAACTCTTGATCTTGGCTCAGGTCATGATTTCACAGTTCATGAGTTCGAGCCCCACATCGGGCTCTGCACTTACAGCGCAGAGCCTGCTTAGAATTCTGTCTCTCCCTTTCTCTGCCCCTCCCCTGCACACACCTGCTCTCTCTTTCTCTCTCTCTGTCTCTCTCAAAATAATTTTTAAAAACCCAAGCACCTCTTACATTAATAATAAAAGGTAATTTCTCATTTCCAAAATGAAAAGAGGATAGAATTCATTAGAAATGTTGAAAATGAGGGGAAATGCAGCTAAGAAAAAATGCTAAACCACCAAAAATTAGTTTCTGAAAAATTGTGATACGGTCGAATACACAGAGGTGTTAAAATTTTTAAAGTAGCACCCAAAAGTGTTAGTATCATAAACTCGAGAATTTTTAAAAAATAAAACATGTGCACAAATAGGTACAAAAAATACAACAAAAGCTTAATAGTGGCTATTTAAGCGGCAGAATGTTGATAAAAACGATTAAAAAAATTAAAATTATTTTATTTTTTGAGAGACAGAGACAGACAGAGTGCTAGTTGGGGAGAGGCAGAGAGGGAGGGAGACACAAAATCGGAAGCAGGCTCCAGGCTCCGAGCCGTCAGCACAGAGCCCGACGCGGGGCTCGGACCCACGAACCGCGAGATCATGACCTGAGCCGAAGGCGGACGCTTGACCGACCGAGCCACCCAGGCGCCCCAGAATGTTGATAATTGTTGACCCCTCTAGACTTTGTGCTTATGTGGTGTTTTTATGATGAATGTGCACGAGTCTTAGAATCGGGAAAATATCTTTTTTTTAAACCAGCGGATGGATGAGAGACTGTATGTAGGTGACCGCCCCCCACATCGTAGAAGAACATAACGAGGCAATGGGAAACCACAGCGCTGCGGGTCCGTCGGTGTTCACATGAAACTTGCATGCTCACTTGGACACTAGGCCAAACGACACAGAGCAAGGAGGAGCGTGACACCCCCAAACCACTGCCACACCGCAGCACGCCATACTCCCACCTGCCCCACCCCTGAGATCGGGCAGGGGGCCACTCCTCTAACTAGACAAGGGGGACTCTGGAGGGGAAAGGGGCCTCCTAGAATGTATCGGGCAGGCGCGTGGGGCCTGAGGAAAGAGGCTCAGGGAAAGGAGGAAGCAGCTGGCTGGAGAGTCTTCAGGCGGAGAGGGAAGAGCTGGGAATCACCTCGAAAACGAATGGGACCCACTCTGAGGTCTGAGGCCAGCAAAGGGGCAGCAGTGGCGGAAGAGACGTTGGGATTGGCCCAGAAAGGTGACTGTGCGTGTGCCACTGTGCGAGAGACTGTTCACATTCCTTTAATAATTTATTGTTAAGAACCAAAGCCAGCCACCAGAGCCGGGAGCACAGGTACCAGCTGGGGGATGGCGGTCATCTTCGGCCGGGGAGGCCAAGGCCAGAGGGGTCTTCCCGAAGACAGGGCTAGAACAGCAGCCACGAGTCTGCCTCCACACGAGGGGCCTGGAGGCCAGGGCTTCTGAAGCAAGAGGAGGGGGGCGAGGGGGAGAGCCAAAGGCAAACACTCCGGATGCCTGAGCTCCACGCCAGCGGGAGCGGATGCTCCGGGCCCGCAGCCTCCCAGCCTACGCTGCAGGGCATCTACGAGGTTAGCAGGGGGGGAGAGGATCTGACACGGGAGGAGATCCTGTCACGGGTGAGCTCGGCAGCCCCGCAGGCTGCCTCTGCAGAGGCCACGGGCTCAGGGGACCATGTGCTTGCTGCAAGGCCAGGAGGGGGGGGGGTCACCCCTTCTGGTCCCACAGGGCCAGCCAGAGAGACAGAGGGAAGGCCAGAGAGCGCGGGCCGGCCGAACCAGGGCCAGTGGCCCACCCAGAGGGGCCCCTCTAACAAAAGGCCAGGGGAAGGAGGGGGCCAGGAAGAGAGCTGCTCTTTCCCTATCTTCTTGATATGTCAATGGCCATAAAGCAAAAAATCATATACATTTTTTGAGAAACCGAACCCCTTTCAACCCACTAACCCACAGCTTCTCACTTGCCTGCCGCTGTCCTTCCAGAAGCTTCTACCACTCCTCATCTGTCAGAATTCTCCCCTCGTGATGGCTACTTAGCACACCGGCCACTCTCCCCTGCCTTCAGTCCCTTCCTTCATCGGCCCCTTCTCTGATTTGTATGCCATTCGGTGCCTTTGTGTCATCTCAAGGATAGGCAGTCGGCTACTTCCCATCTGAAGGTAATTCAATATTCAAAATGGGTTTGGGGGTTGTACAAAGCTACACACTGGGCAAGAGACCGATGCAAAGGCAGATACAACACAGTCCTAGTTCCAAGATTCTAGCCTAGCGAGAAAAACCTACAAAATGAGCGCAAAGTGTCCCAGGGGAGCAAAATTACCCGGCCACCCGCCGAGCCCGGGTCAAACTTGCATTCAAATGGGGCCTCGCCCAGCTGACTGTTCACTTCTGCCGCAGACTCTCCAGAGGTGCCTGTCTCCTAATGAGACACATCAAGGCAGGACTTGCCACCATGGGATCACCCAGCCTCTCCCAGAGAGGGTGTGCCAAGGAGGCCAAAACATGCCTCTGCCCACAGTCCGCAAACCAGTGAGTGGGGCTCTGGCACACCAGGGGCATCCCTGCAGGCAGAGCGCTTTGTCGGAGAGGAACACAATTCAAGAGACCTTGCCAAGCCAGGCTGGCATCTGAGTAATTATATTAATGAATCTCTGAGTTACAAAATCTAATATTAAATGGTGGCTTCAGAATCATCATCCTCAGTTACTGACCCACGTGGCCGAATACTCCTGGGCAGCAGCACGGCTTGAACAGACCGGGTGTGTGTGTGCGTGCGTGTGTGCGTGCGTGTGTGTGTGTGTGTGTGTGTGTGTGAGAGAGAGAGAGAGAGACAGAGACAGAGACAGAGAGACAGAGAGACTGCATGTGTTGTTTAATTTAAAAGAAATGTTTGTATTTGAAACTGTGCCCAGAGATCCGTGTGCCGGGCCCGCTTCATAAACCACAATACCATAAATAAGTGAGAGAAATCTGGCCCATCCTCGGGGCAGGGGCCTCTCATTTGGCCATATTCTCGGGCTGGCAATACCCTGAAGATTACTACTCCGTGGAGCTGCGGCCTTTGTGCTCGAAGCCAACGCTGCTCCCCGCAGAGTTCCCCGTGGCGCAGCAGGCAGGGCCTTGCCTACAGACTTGTGGGCCCTGCCTCCCCAGCCCGTGCTCATTAGCTATCTCGATCCCAAGTCCAAACTCAAAAGTTGAGCTCAACACACATAAGGGGCAGCCTGCAGCCCAGCTGATCCTCCTGCTCTGGCCAGCTACCCGGTGCAGACGAGACCACGGAACCACCACATTGGCCATCGTCTGCGGGCCCCCTCGCGGCAGAAACAATGACCTAATTGGCCACACTATGCATGTGATCGGGGCCAGAGGGCGCCAGGCAGGCCACAGCCGGGCAGTAAATGAAACAGGCACGAAACACAGGTGAGAGAGAAAGTGCTATATACTCCCGTGATTACATTTCACGCATGAAGGCAAAATGTTGCCTGCCACCAAAGACATCAGGTAAACCAGATTTCTGTGAACCCCACGTGCCAGAACAGGATTCAGAGCTTCCTCATCTGTCCCATTTGCAAAGTGTTCCGTTTGAGTGGCAGAGTCCTGCCCTCGTTGCCCGGTCTGGGAGTGGGCTTTTGTGAAAACAAGCTCTTGCCCTGGGACTGGTGCACTCAGGGGACCCCTAGGGCCGGCAGCCACGGTGGCCTGCTCAGGCCTACACGGGAAGAGCTTGCCTGAAAGGCGAGGGAAGCAGGCAGGTTTTGCCTCTCGGGAACTCTTTGGTAGGCAACCAGGGATGGCTACTTAATGGCTTTTCCATTTTTATTATCTTTTAGTAACAAGCAAAAGATCCACACCAGGGCCATGCTGCCTAGCAGGCCTCATGCTCAGCACGGTCTTAGCTGCAAAAGCCTCTGAGCTTTGAGAGGGGGAAGGACCCTCTCAGAAGCCCCAGGATTCCCTAGAAAAAAAGTCTCCGGGCCCCAGAACCCTACACATCACCAATCAAAGCACAAAAAAATAGAGCCGCAAGAAATGCAGAGAGGAGGCGGGGTAAGTAAGGGGCTCTCTGCTAGGCAAGGGAGGTCTTGAGGAGACCCGGAAGCTCTGCTTACCACACCCCCCGCAACACAGGGCTTCTCCGTCTCACCACTAATGACATTTGGAGCCAGACGATTCCTTGTTGAGGGACTATCGACTACCCTGTGCCCTGGCCTCGACTCACTAGATGCCAACATCATCCTCCCCTGGCTGTGACAACCAAAAGTGCCCACGGACATTGCCAAAGGATCCCCGGTTCAACCCCTGGTTGAAAACCATTGTTCTAGGATGACCAGCCGTCCTGGTTTGCAAGGGACAAAAGGATTTCCTGGGACAAGGGACCTTTAGTGCTGAAATCAGAAAACTACCGGTCATACTGTGACAAGTTGGTCACTCATCCTTCCTTCCTCCCAGCCAACCTCAATCCCACCACCTGCCAGCAAACGGATCTCTTCCTCTACCCTCAGGAACTCGAAGAGTAGCTCTTCGCCACCCAGTACGAAACTACTACGTCTCAGACACATAAATAGATTGCATCCCACCCCCTAGCTTCTTCTGGGGCCAAACACTTTCCGTGTCTCCTCTTTCTTCCCGGGCGCCATCTCCCAGTGCCATGACTTCCACAAGGCTCGCTGAGATGCGCTCTAAATTGTTCACATATTTCTTATATTACTAAGGCCAAAATTGGCCTAAAACCTCTGGTAGGGGAAGCGGTCCCGCCCCGTGGAGGATATGACTGGGGTGCAGAGCCCTGGTTTGCCCCTGTTCAACTCCCCTTCAGCGAGTGGCCCCAGAGCCACGAAGAGGTCACCTGGGAGAGGGAAGGATGGAGAGACCATGTGGCTCCCCCGGCTCTCTCGCTAACAGGCAGCAGAGTCAGCACCACCTGCCACACAAGGAGGCGCCCTGAAACCCTCTGAAGAAGAGACGAAAGAAAATGGAGTTTCCTGCCCCGGCGTTTCCTACACCTGCGGGGAGATGGCCTGTCTTACGCCTGCAGCCCTCTGCCCAGGGGATCCCACCCTGGTCAGTCCCAGGCAAAGCACCCCCACCCAGCTTCCTATCCATTTGCCTCCTCCCTTTAAAGGCCTCTCTTTGCTTGGTCCCCCAGGGAGCGTTCTTATTACTATGGAAACAATGATGTCATGTGGCCGGGTGGGGCTGAAAGTCCCTCCCACCACCTCCTAACTGCCTACGTCACCACTCAGAAATTTATAGCCCACTGCTGGGTATTTATAAGGTGCCTCTGGTGTGACCACAGATTCAGTGCAGGGCTGGCAGCTATTTATAGCCAGAGAATATACACTTATTACACACACACACACACACACACACACACACACCCCGTATTCTGGGCCACGTGTTATATAACTGCCATTATGCAATAACACCCATTATATAATAATTATGCGCTAATGGGGATATAATAAGGACACACTCCTCAAAGGCTGCACTCAGTCAGCCTCCTGCAGGCCACCTCCGGGGATCTCCTGATCTCTCTGCACACTCTGCCCAGTCCAGAAGAGTCACCAGGTGTCACCCTACTCCCAGCTGTCATCTGCAGCTTCCCCTAGACCGGCTGACCCAGCCGCAAAGCTCTCTCCAGATTCCTTCCAGTCTTGTCCCTGCCCCTGGCCTGGAGAGGACACTCTCCTCTCTGCCATACCTTTAAGCCCAACATAAAGAATTATGATGGGATAAATCCTGGAAGGCTGAGGGACATTTCACCCCCTTTCCTTTAAGAAAGGAAAAAGGCAGCAGCCACCACCAACCCTGGAAGGAGACTGGAGGGTCTAGAAAAGCCTCTAGGATGCCAGGCTACTTGAAGAGTCTATCCCACACAGAGGATCACTCTGGCCCTCTAGGAAGGAGCTGGGAAGCTGGCTCCAGAGAGGAGAGGCTGGGGCCAAGCGAGGCACAGCCAAGCAGGCCACTTCTCACCCGCCCCTCCTTCCCTCAGTGCCCCTGCCACACCCCAACCCCCATGGTGGCTGAGCCTTTGGCAGGGGGGTGCTCAGCAGGGGCTGGGCCTCAGGCCCTGACTTCCACCATCGGTGTCATACTGCCAGCAGAAATGCCCACGGCAGGATCCTGGCTGCTCAGATACCAACGTACATCCTGCTGGTCATCATGTTCCCGGAAGGATAAGCAGAAACTGTCACCTGGCGGGGGAGGGGTCAAAGAGGACAGATACCGGCTCTGCACCTGGGGTGATGGGGGACACATTGCTGGAACGGGCAGGGAATGGGAAAAGTTAAGACCACAGTGGCACTCCCTGGACCCGGTTCAATTAGCCCAAACATACCATCTGCTCTTAAAATAGATATCTCCATATTTAAAAGTTATTTGATACGGGAATTAATGAAAAGAAATGAGAAGAACTTACACAGACCTGAGAAGTGGGTTTCCCTCTGGCTCAGGAGGGTTATTTGGGGAGCTTGTCTGTCTCTCTCATTTCTCTATTGTTTGAATTTTTTAGAAAGAGCGTGTTTTACTACTGTAATAAAAAAAAAATCAAATACATCATTTCAAAAGAGTAGTGCTGAGGCTCAGGCGACACTTCTGGTCTCTGCATCCCACGCTGCAGAAACAAATGTCTGCTGCTCTCTGGGGTCTGGGATGGGCCTGACGGAGCCGCTGGCTCGCCACATAGGCCTGGGTCAGCTGGAGAGCAGACCCCCTCTTCTAGTCCCCAGATCAGTGGCCTCAGCACATGGAGAGACCATGATGCGAGATATGAGGAGGGATATTCGGTAGGAGACTCTCAGATGGGCTCATGATTCCCAGGAGGGAGAGGAGCCCCCAGATGGCTTCAGCCCAGGGTCCTGCTGCCCAGAAAGGGAAAATGGCATAGGACATACAGGGGAACAGCCAGGGCTCAGAGGTTCTGTTGCCATGCGACTGAGGGGAGAGGCCAGAGGTGAAGGCGGGCAATGTTCTGCCTGAATCCCTCCGTTTCTTCTACGCCAGAGGCTCTCAGCTGGGGCACTTCTCTCCCCGTGGAAATGTCCTGAGGTATCTCAGTTGTCACACCCGGGGTGGAGCGTCGCAACTGACATCTAGCTGGTCGAGGCCAGAGATGTTGTTAACCACCCCGCAATGCACAGGACGGTCTCCACAACACAGAATGACCTGGCCCCAGTGCCGAGAGAGCTGTGGTTGGAAAACTCTGCTCTACAGGAGCTGTTATCAGTGGTTAAGAGGTTATGTCCCTATCTTACCAGCCACGGAAACAGGAAAATCTCTAGCATGGGCTAGCCGCTCCTATAACCCGACCCCTCCACGTGCTGGGAGAGTTTTTATGTACGCAGATCCAAAGTTTTCAAACTTTAAGAAAGGGGTAAGCGTGAGAGTGTATGTGAAGGAGCATAAAAGACAATGCAGAGCAGATTACTGCAAAACTTCCAGCCATCATCTGGTTAATTGCGACAACTGCATTCATTTTTCTTATTTCAAACTTCAGTTCCAAGCAGACTCCCAGGAAAAGGGCGTGACACAGCAAGGATCAGGGATCCCAAGATCCAGCCGAGCGGCCTGGCCCCAGGCCTGGACTTCCTGCCCGCTCTACCTGCCCTTCCCCACACTCCAGGGAGAGGTGCCAAGAAGCCGGGCTGGCCACAGCAGGGTGGAGGCATCCAGTGGGCCCAACCCGTATCATGCTGCCTCTTGGGTCAGAGGCAGGGGGCCAGCTGGTGGGGAGGCCAGTGTCAAGGACAGGCCAGGTGCCCGATCACTGTCTCCACCCCACGTGCTCAGCAGCTGGGGGAGCCCTTGAGCTGAGCCACAGGCTAGGCTCCAGCCTCACCGTCTCAGCTCCTAGAGAGCAACGGAGACCATGGGGACCCGCACAGCTTTCTCCTCTGAGACTCTGCCAAGGCCAGCAATCCCCATGAAGTTCCAGGAGCAGCAAGGCCCACAGGTGGCAGCTTTGGGGTCCTTCTGCTGGAAACTCATCGTGTGACCTCAGTGCCGTGACATCTCTGTACTTGGGTTCCCTTCTCTGTACACTGGGGATAATAATACCTGCCCTGCCTATATCACTCCACCATTGTGAGAAAGGGGATCAGCTTCGGGCGGCTGAAAAGGCTCAGCCAGCTGACGAAAACGAGCTAATTCCTCACTGTCCTTTCAAGATGGGGTTCAAACAGGTTATCTTCCGGGAAGACTCCCAGGCCCCCGGGTCTGATTCACTGATCCCCCACCGCACCGATCCCCCCGCTGTGTGTCACCTGAGCACAAACACACACATGCAGCCAGGAGCACAGATTCAAACTCGGAATCGGTGTGAGAATTGGGGTGGTTAACACACAGACAGGACTCGGCACGATGCCTTGGCCACACGGGGCCTTCGGTGGAAAAAATGGAATTAAAGAAGGGGATGGAGAGCAGGGGTGTGCCCCCCCCCGGCATCGACGGGGAACAAGAAGTTGTCGGGAGCCTGAACAAATGGGTACCCCTTCAGTTAGCAACCCCAAAATATTTTTGTGCTCCCCAGAGGACCAGAAAATCAGTTATGAGATAGCCATCCGGACAGAGGCAAAAACACAGGCACCCGGGGAGGGGGGGGGCGAGGCAGAGTCCAGCCAGACCTCCCTGCCGCAGCCCCTCCGCCTGCTGGGACCCTCTTCTAACGCCAGCCACCCCTCGGCTCAAACATGCTTAAAATGGCGACGGCGGCCTGTGGGGCCGGCGTTTGTCGTGCTGTTTTCCACGGTGCCCTTGGTGCCAAGAAAAACCTATCATCAGAAATGCCATCAGCTATATTTATCTATCTCTCAGCCCCCCAGCCTCCTCCTCCCGTCTGCCAACCAGGCCCTGCGGAGCCCCCTCACCCAGTGGGCACGCTTCCCTGTTGCTGACGCCCGTGACCACCTGCCCAACACTCACTCTCCGGCGCTCCCTTCTGAGCCGCGGCAGTCGGGCCTCCACACAGGCATGACAACCCATGGGCTGCCCCTCTTCTTACTGTATGTTGGGACGCACCCACGTGTGCTTGAAGTAGGCACCCCGACAGGCATCGGTCTGGGTGCCTCTGGTCCCAGACTGCTGGCGAGGGAGGCCGTCCGGCTCCCTTCGGCCTCAGCCCCCTGTCCTCAAAGTCCTCCTCGAGCCATGGGCCTTGTGCTCTGGGAGGGGCACCCGCGCTGCAGCGGTCTCACAAACCATCACGGAGAGAGGCAAGAGGTAAGGGGAGGGCCGGGGGGGGGGGGGGGGGGGAGGTGAGAGAGCAAGCCTGCGAAGACAGGGGCTTGTCCCAGGCCCCACCCCACGGGACACCAGGCTGCTGGGTAGACCGGTCACCCCTCTACTTCACGCCCTGACAGACAGTGGGGAGGCCAGTCTGTATGTAAAGGATTTTCAAGGAGTCCGCATGCTAGAAGGGCCCCCGCTCCCTTCCCATCCAACCGAGAGGGAAACAGCAGAATCTGGGACGATAAAGGGAAAACGGCAAAGTCAAGGTTCAGGACCACTCCAATCCTACAGCTGTGACAAAGGCCTCTACAGGGGACGTGGCTACCAGGGGAATGTACTTCGGTCCCCGGCACGTCGGACCTTTCCCTACCCAAGCAGTAGGTTCTAACCTGCCCCTTCCGGCCCTCTGGCCTAGCACAGGCCCGAGGTGAACCGACGACTACATCCTGAGCCCCCCACGCTTCCCCCTCTTGCTTGGTGGGGGCAGCCCCCACTTCCTGCGTCAGCCCAGAAGACCGCCCATCGCCTCGAGCCCCCAACTCAGAAAGGAGTTCCAGGGACCCGACCCCTCTGAGAATGAAGCAACCCAAATAAAAATTTTAAAACCCAGAAGCTCTTTCTCTCCAGCCCCCTCCCCCTCCACTGGCAAATGAAAACAAACAAGAAATCAAAGAGGCCTTTTGTGCGAGCACCGCGCTGACACGGCTGGGGCCTTTGAAAGGACTTCTGAATCGGACACTGAAGGATAAAATAACTGAAGCGTGGCAGCTCCTGAGACAGGGGTGGGGGGTGGGACTGATGGGGCAAAGAGAAAAAGGGGTGGGGAGGGAGCCACCCTCTCCCTTGGGCAGAAAAGGGGATGCTCAGCTGTGTCCTCTCCACACAGCTGCTGCGGACACCAGAACAGAGGGGGACCATGGCACGGCCCTCTGGCCAACCCTTCCTTGGCACCCCAGGTCTCTGCAGCACTAGAAAGCGGCAGAGGTGGGCCCTGCCTCCCTCTTCACGGCCCCTGGTGAAGCCCCAACGGGTCTTCCCTCCCTCCCAGCACGGATCACTGCACACTCAACGCCCACGGGACCGCATGTTCTAGAAGTCACTATGAGGCCCTCACCCAAACCCCGCCAGCCGAATGCGGGAGTCTCTCATTCTTAGAACGGCCTCGCTCACAGTAGGTTCACCAAGCGCGTGTTTCATGAATAAAGGAAATTCGACCACCCTCCAGCAATGCCGAGAAGTAAACGGAATCCTCAGGAAGTCCTTCCGCGTGTCTGGACCCCGGCCCTCCTGCTGCAGAGCGGCCCCGTTTCCTCTGGGTGGGTGGTGGAGCACAGCTGGTCCCCATGCTCAGGGCGTCCAGGTCCCCTCTGGCTTGTTCACAGCCCACAGCGCTGGTTCAAGCTCAGACGAGGGAGATTCTTTTTTTCCCTTGAGCTATAGCTTCCAACTCAGCCAGCAGAGTGAGCACTCCACCGAGAACCCCTGTGCATCGCAACCAGCGTGGACCCGACTGGTTGAGCAGACAGGCTATGGACAAAGGTGACACGAGCAGATGGTCAGGGGAGTCCTAGAAGGAGACCAAGCCAAAGGACTGTCCCAGGCCTGTAGGCAACAGCTCGCCTGACTGGGCATTTCCCATCGCCTCTTTGGGGTCACATCCCCTTCTTGAGGCTAGCCTGAGCCCCGTCACCCTTCCACCCCACCAAGCAAGGCATCCCATGTCACGTTAACAGAGCACAGGCGGCCCAGGCCGCCTTCACAGGTATGCAACCTGGACAGTCACACGCACCCCGTGCTCGGTCTTAACGCTCTCACTGTCGTCCCGTCGCAATCCCTAATCATTCTGAACTAGGAGCCCCGCACTTTTCGTTTTGCACGGGGCCCCACACATTACGTAGCTGGAAGGCCCTGCAAATCCCGCAGCGACCATGGGACCTGATCGCGCCTGGAGTTTCTGTGTTCCATACCAAACGCTCCAGTTTAAGAGGGCCTCCAGGAAGTGGTGACCACAATGGCAAGGGCTCGAGGAGCTGCATCCAGTGCGGGAGGCGTGAGGGACAGGCAACGTTTGGCCTGGAGAAAGGACAGCTTCCTGGGGAGAAGGGTGGAAAGGAACCATGAGAGCAGGCTTCAGCATCCGAGAGGCTGCCGTGTCACGGAAAACTCAGCGCTCACCTGAGTTGTCCCCTGACAGAAATGAGACTGACAGGTAAAGGCGACAGGGAGGCAGCCTTGGGCTCATGAGATCCTAACAACAGCAAGGACAGCCAGCAGCGGCGATCCGCCACCTGCCTGCTATGTGCTGGTATCTTTACAGGCTAGCTGCAACCTTCTAACCATTCTCTGGGTTGGACGAACGGAAGAATTTTACAGTGGCCAAAGCTGACCTTTGAACAACAGTGACACCTCCTCCAGGATGTTCTGAAGGGGACCCTGCGTTGGGTTAAAAGATGATCCGCACCTCTCGCGAGCCTTACGAATCTGGTTCCTGGGCCCTGCAGTCTACGCCAGCCCTGGCACCAGATGGTGCTGCCTCAACGACGCAGACCAGTGGCATTTCTGGGCCTTGAAAAAAGAGGCAGTGGGTGAGGTGGCCCAGAGGCCGCGCTAGGGGCCAGTCCCCCAGGAAGGCGGCCGGCGCTCCTGTGGTCTCTCCCACGCACTGCCACCAGAGCCACCAGATGGGCCGAGGATCCAGCAAAGGCTTAGGGGCATCGCTGGCATCATCTGTATCTTGGCAGGGCTACCATGGCCGAACGATGCCCTGTACCACCATGGAAGGGCCCCGAGGAAGAGTCCTCCCTGGGACCTGAAAACCAGCACTCACTGCAAAGCCCCGAGCTCTGAAGCAGAGAGCAAAACCAGGCAACTCTTACACCGGAGAAGGGTGACTGTGCACTTGAAAAAGTTCACTTAGACAAATCCTTAGGTGCTAATCCATTTCCTGCGACAGGTAAGGTCCGGCCGTCCCAGGACCCGGAGGCGAGGAGGGAGGCAGAATCTCCTTTCAGAGTGTTGCACACACAACCCAGGGGAGCACAGTCTGCAGAGCCCAGATGGAGAAACCCTACAGGACAAATGACCCACTTCCTTCAACAGCAACAACCCAAAAACTGCCCGAAAAGAAACCAAGATGGAGGAGGACCGCCTAGAGGTCGTGAGTCTGAAAGACGTAGCGACCCGTCGCAATGCGTGCACCTGATTTTCTTCCTTCCTTTCTTTCTTTTTTTTTCTTTTAAGTAAGCTCTACGCCCAGTGTGGGGCTTGAACTCACGACCTGGAGATCAAGAGTCCCACGCTCCACCAACGGAGCCAGCAAGGCGCCCCTGTGTGCACCTGATTCTGGTTTTGATTCCCATCCTGACCCAGACAAACGAAACTGGGAGATAATTAGGGAAATGTGAACACTGACTAGCCCGACCATGCTGAAGAAACGGTTGATTATTTTTAGGTAGAGTGATAGTGTGGTTGCGTTTTTCAAGACTCCTCATCTTTAGAGACATGCACAGATATATTTACAGATGAAAAGCTACAATGCCTGGGTTTTCTTCTAAACAACCCAGCGTGGGTGGGCAGTGGGGGGTATGGATGAGTGAGTGGAGCCTGACCGTAAGTAAGTCAGCAGCTACCGGCACTGGTGATGGGGGCTCCTTCTACATGTGAATTTCTCCATCGTGAACACGCCGAGATAAAGAAAAGAAGCACCACCCGAGTATCTGGACTTCACGGGCTTCCACTGGGGCCTGTCAGAGGAATCCGACAGGGAGAAGCTGACATGTCCATTCGGTGAAGCTTTTTATTACTTTCAGACTCTTTTTTCACTTTTAAGCAATCTCTACACTCGTTGTGGGCTCAAATTCACAACCCCAAGATCAAGAGTCACATGCTCTACAGGCTGAGTCAGACGGGCGCCCCAGATTTTTCCATTTTCTAGGACCGAAGCCTAGGTTAGGGCAGGTCCGAAGACACCAGATCACCTTCAGAGCCCTGCAGAAGCAGCTTTGGAGATAGCCCAGCAGCACTTCTGGACCAGCTTGCCACCCTAGCCCCTACTCCTGGTTTATACTAGGAGGAAGGAGCAAGGGGCACCCTGCTGAGCATGTCCAGGGGTGGGGTGGGGGGGGCAGGGGCAGGAGAAGGCTGTGCTGTCAGATCCATGCTGTTTGGGGGCTCGGCCAGAAGAAGACATTTTCTAGCCAACTGGGGTGGCTTGGGGAGAAGGCTGTGGCTGCACCTCACTATCTTGAGACCATCTACCCAAGGCCCATGCTGCACCGATTCACCCCTACTCCTTCAGTAAGGCACATGTGAATTAAAGCAATTCCAGCAAGAAATCCTACCTTTGCCGAAACTATCTGGAGTCCAGGGAGCTAGAGTATAGACGAATTCTTTTGAAATATCCCCAGTTCTCCACTCAGCTTTTATCAAGGAACTGGACCTCAGCCGGGACAGAAATGGCCGCGGCCGCATTCGATGGGGCAGGAATTCACTCATATTCCTGGGCAAATGATCTCATTATAGCTGGGGGGCGGGCGGGGATGCCTCCTTTCTCACGACAGACACCTGCCTGGTTAGTCCAGGAGCCAGGAGGCTGGCCAGAAACGGTCTCCTTCCTCACACACACTTCATCCTACCTTAGCCTCATGCTGGCAGCCGTCAAGAATTTGGCCTAAAATAGGGGCGCCTGGGTGGCTCAGTCGGTTAAGCGGCCGACTTCGGCTCAGGTCATGCTCTCGCGGTCCGTGGGTTCGAGCCCCACGTCGGGCTCTGTGCTGACAGCTCAGAGCCTGGAGCCTGTTTCAGATTCCGCGTCTCCCTCTTTCTCTGACCCTCCCCTGTTCATGCTCTCTCTCTCTCTGTCTCAAAAATAAATAAATGTTAAAAAAAATTTTTTTAAAGAATTTGGCCTAAAATAAAAGAGTCCAGGGAAACAGCTCGGCTACAGGGATCTAGCTAGAGAGCAGGGTAGGAGGAAGCCAGAGAGAGGTGAGTATTGATTTCCATCTCAGCGGCCCTAGTTCTAACATCAGAAGGTACAGAATCCCCTTGCAGAGGATCTATCTGACAGACACAAACTCAAGGCTCCAAGCCTCCCCCAAGCTCCCTTCAGCACTACCAGGCACACACCCTCCCCACTCCGACTTGCTGTAGAGACAGAGAATGAGAGGATAACTTTAAATTTTGTTTCTTCAGTCTCATTTCCAGAAAGAAAAAGGACGAACAGAGGAGAGGACTGGCAGTTGGTCATTCTTCATGAGGGGTCACGATAGTCACACCGGGCCAAGTGCAAGCCTAGAATGATCCACGGAGGGAGGAATGGCTGTGGGGGCGGTGGGAGGGGGATGTCCACTGCCTCCAACAAACTATCAAAGCCACCTCTCAGAATGAGAGAGAGTGTGAGTAAGGAGAGAGGCCTCAAATACCACCTTTTCATCCCCAGAGTTCGCCAACATAGAAACCCTCAGTGCTAATCCTAGTGGAAGTTACTTTCCCGACGCAATGCTAAAAGTTCCCCAAAATTTCATTTCTGGATTAAGTCATACGACTCCTCCCAACTTCCCAAACAGGCAAGGGAGTGACCACAGCAGAAAAGTGAGTTGCTTTTCTTTTTTATGAATGAACAGGAAGGAAGACACACACACACACACACACACACACACACACACATACACACACACACAAACACACACACTTGCGGGAAAGAACACTCACTAGAGTTGAAGTTAAGCCACATTCTGTTACATTTGCATAAAGACAGAAAGAAGGGAAACAAGGGAGAAAAAATACCGGAATAGTGGAAAGGGAAAACACACACACACACACACACACACACACACACACACACACAGAAAAAGGTTTGGTAGCCCTCTCATTACAAGTTGGTTGGGCATAATGTAAACACACTTCTGCCTTGCTTAATCACAGAGTGCCGCCCGTTTAGGTTTCAAAGGCGGCAGTAAATTGGGCGTAGCTGAGTGGAGGCTAAAAATTAACCAGCCATCTCTGTTTCAATTTGTAAGAAAACAAAAGCGGAAAGAAATTATAAAAAGGGAAAGGGTGGGGGGAAGGAACGGAGGAAGAGAACTGAACCACCCCGACCCAAAATGCTGGGCAAAACTGGAAAAGCAAAGCGGAGAACTGGAACTGCTTGGAACACAAAAGGAAAAGGGAAATTTACAGAGTTTTTGGATTGTTTGTTCCTTTCAGACCACTGCTGCAACTACGCCACTCCCCGACATGCCTGTGCTGGGGACTGCCTCTCCGCTTCCCAGCAGAGGGGTGGGGGCCGTGGGCATCCATCCTGGGGTCTCCCCACTTCAGCCGGCACACACCTCGGAGGGGAGAGCGGAAGGAATCTCATGCGCCTTTTCACTCTCTGTGAAGTCAAATGACTTTCCTACTCTCCGACAGTCAAATCCCAATCCCAGCCCAAACGGCTCCGGCTCCGGCTCCGGCTCCGGACTGGGGATCTGGGCCCCAGAATCTGCCCACCTCTGCCTTCTCTCCTCTTTTCTATTCATTCTGGCTCATAACCCGGGCTTTTACACGCCCCTCTCTCCACCGAACCGCTGCCCACCCGGCTTGTGCCAAATCCCGCTTTTCCCCAGGACTTGCAGGGAAGCCGCAGGCAAGCCAGCACCTGGCTCCCGGTGCCTCTTCTGACTCATTTTAAATCTGAGCAACGAGTGATTTCTGCATGTGTGCAGTAGTGTTCATCACCAACTCTCACCCTGGTGGATAATTCTGGGGCAGCCTGGCCCCGGTCCTGAGACCTGCAGCGCCTTTGGGGTAAGATGAGTCCTCCAAAGATGGAGACGGACGACAACCCCGCAGGTAACGTGGCAAGGGAGCAAAAGAGGGAGCATAGAGAGCGTGGAGGGAAACGGAAGAAGGGAACAGGGAACATCAGACCGGCTGCAGCCCTGGGCAGGACGGGCGCACTCGTGAGGCCTACTGCCTGCATCCCTCGGAAAGAAGAGGAACCGTACACGAAACAAATGCCAGCGAGTAAAATAAAATGGGGGGTGGGGGGCGGAGGGGGGTTGAAAGTGACCTACCTGGAGTGTGGACAAAGTAAGCCAGATAAAGATCTAGTTCTTTGATTGTGACTCCAATGTGATGTGGCTGGACGCAGAGGCCGGGGTTCGAGCACTGGGGCGACTTGTAGAGCCGCTCCCCATCAGTACTTTCCAGGGGGATCCCCTTAAACAAAATCACCATGACCAGGTCCAGCCGCCACACCTTGTCGGCCTGGCGCAGGCAGTCAATCCGCCGGATCTTGCCCTTCTGGTCGGGGTTGGAGAGCACGCAGCAGGGGGGCTTCTTGCCCGTGATGGTCAGCACAAAGTCCTCTCGGAACTCGGGCCGGATGTCTTTGCGCAGCTTGGCCAGCAGCCGGGATGCCCACTTCTGCTTGATCTCGGGCTTCTCGCCCAGCAGCTCGTCCTTCACCGCGCGCTCCTCGTCCTTCGACATCCGCTTCTCGTGCTTCTTGAAGTACTTGCGCTTCCGGGCCTGCAGGTTGAACCAGGTGTAGGAGAAGGCGCGGACGTGAGGCAGCAGCGCCTCGATGAACGGGTGGAACTCATCCTGCAGGCGGCAAGCCGGGAGCATGCGGGGCGAGGGAGGACGGGAGGAGGGGAAGACGGGGTGAGGGGGAAAGAGAAAAGGAGAAAAGAAGCGTTAGAAGGGGGGCACAAGAAAAAATCGCCGCCTCCTCCTCCTCCTCCTCCCCCCCTCCCACGGCAATTTTCGCTCGTGATTGTTCTACGAAAGTGTGGTCTGGAGCCACCGCCAGCCGAGCCAGCCGCTCGCTCCCATCTCAGCCTCAGCAGCCAGACAGAGGCACCCAGAGCCTGAGCACACACCTATTCTCTCTCTCTCTCTCTCCTCTCTCTCTCTCTCTCTCTCTCTCTCCCTCACTCACTCACACACACGCGCGCACAGACAACGTTGCCGTCCACACACACACGCTGCTGGTATCCCCGCCAGGCTCTGTCGCGCCCATGACATCTCCATGGTCTATCGCAGCCGCAAACTCCCGGCAGCTCGCCCCGGTGGCGCGGCGTCCGGGTCTGCGCGGACTCCCGTGGACGCACAGACGAGGCGCGCGGGGGCCGCCTCGTGTCCCGACACCGGTCGATTTTTGGCCACCCCCAAAAAGAGAGAACATGACATCCAGGAGCCAGCGAGGAACCGGATTTGGCTGTCCCCTCCCCACGCTGTTTTCATTCCCTTTTCTCCTGCTCCAATTGGAACATCCACCCCAGCATTTTTTTTTTAATCAGATCTAAATCCTAAATATGTGATTTCAGCTTTGTTACCGACACCGATACTAATGTTAATCACGGTAATAAGGAACAAAACACTTCTTGTTAGCACAAATAAGGTGGTTGCCTCGGCCACATTAGGGTTAAAAGCCTCGTGGGGCGTCCTGCAGCCCCTTCCCCACTGACCCCTTCACCCTCTTTCCCACTCAGGTGACAGAGGGCTGGGCTCTCGCTTTTTGGTTTTTTTTTTTTTTTTTTTTTTTTTTTTTGCTTGTTTGCTTGTTTGAAGTTTAAATAATAATTGATTTCTGTTTACAAAAATAAAACTGGAAAAAATTAAATAATTACCATTGATCTGAAGCACCCGGCAAAGCCCAACGCCCGATTCTGAGCTTCTGGACTCAACAGAGTTGTGAGTTGGGGGCGGGTGGGGGGAGGGGGGAGGGGGAGGAGCAGGGGAGGAAGGTAAATGTTTTAAAGGGGGTTATTATTGGTGTTCTGGGGAATAGGGGCCGGGCTTGGGTGGATTCTCAAACCCTTCCCCCTCCTCCCCCCCTCCACGCTCCATTGCACAGAAGGGGGAAATTAATATTTTTTTTGAAAAGGAGCAAAAAGAAAGAAAGGTCAGGGATAGCAAGCAGAGAGAGGGAGCGAGCCGGTTGCCACACACGCCAGGTAAACAAAAGCCAACAAAAAAAAATGTTCAATTTCGCCTCCTGTGCATCCTCTTTCAGTTTAAGAAAAAAGAGAGAGAAGGAAAATATGCAAAATTTCAAAATCAAAACCTACCTCCCAATCACCACCCCCAACACACAGCACACCCTACCCCACCCCCCACCCCACTCCACCCCCCCCCACCCCGTGCAAAACAAAACAAAAACAAAAACCAGGAGGGGGAAGGCGGCAGCTGAAGAAAAAGGCTTTCGGCTTTGGCAGCGGCACAGGGATGTAAACTTCTGCCGCCTCCCTCCGCCTCTGAGCCTGATCACAGGCAAAGGGGGAGCTCGCAGATTCCCGGGGAAGAGGACGAGTTCGGACCGGCTGCAGACCGTCGCTGGCAGACGCGTGCAAAAGAGAGAGAGGGAGTAAGGGAGGGAGGGAGGAAAGAAGAGAAAGAGGGAGAGAGCGAGGGAGGACGTGGATGGGATGGTGCTGTGTGTGTAAGTGTGTGTGAGTGGTGTGTGTGTGTGTGTGTGTGTGTGCGTGCGCGTGTGTGTGTGCTGGTTGGATTTTGGATATATATATATATATTTTTTTTTTTTTTTGCTTTTCTCTCTCAAACTCCCTCTCTCTCCCTTTCATGCTCAATCCCCATGCATTTGCCTGTGCCAAAGCCAGTAAAAAGGGGGGGGAAGGAAGAGAGAGAGAGAGAGAGAGAGGGAGAGAGAGAGAGGGAGAGAGAAGGATCCACCTATTTGGCAATGAGACATCCTCGAGCAGCCAATGGCTGTGTCCAAGGGGAGGAGGGAACCAGGCGAGCCGGGAGGGTGGGGAGAGCCCCCGGCAGTTGGAGACCAAAAACAATTTGCCCAATCGACAAGTTCACGTCTAATGAACAAGCAAAGTCCAGCAGTTATGAATTTTTCATTCCAGGCTCCCACTCGGGTCCATTTGGCAGCAGCCAGCCAGCAAATTCGGAGTGGGGGGGGGGGTAGGGCTGGGGGGACTAGGATTGAGGAAGACACGGATTTTTTTTTTCTTTTTTTAAGCCAGAAAAAGAAATAAATAAAGGCCTGGCTCGGGCGGGCGCCCCAGAAGGCCTTGGGGAGAGCAGCTGCGCCTTCTCTGTGTTTTGGTTTCAGTCTCTTTCTCTCAGGCCCTCACACTCTCTTTCTGGTTCTATTTCTTTTTTTATTTATGGAGCGCACAGGGGCGAGTGGAAGTTTTCCTCCCCGGCCAGACCCGCGAGCCTGCGGTGCTATGAATAGAAAGAGAAGAAGAAAGAGAGCTCGGAAAGTGTCCGTGCCAGCCGCACTTCCAGGGCAGGGACCTGGCGCCCAGGGTGCGGCCACCCCTTCCTCCCCGGGGCCTGGCTGCCGCCGGCAGGAGCACTCCCAGACGAGGTGCACCCCCACCCCCAGGCCCCCAGCGCGCTCGACCGCCTCCCTCAGCCCACACCCAGCCACGCACGCTCCATTAGCGGTGACGAGGGATGCCAACGCAATGCAGCTCGGCTCGGGGGAAACCGCAACAGTTTATTAAAATAGCCTCCTGTCACAGCACTCCGCTGACAAGCACTACATGCAGCCACAAACACAACAGCCAATCCCAGGGAGAAGTGACAAAGGCAGGAAGATGGACACTGCTTCCGAACAGAACAGTCGCCGAGTCTTACGATGGTGCCTCCCCCCAACCCCCAGGAGCTTCATTCTTTGCCGTCTCTAGCTCTGCCCCGTCCGTCCGTCCACTTGATCCGTGTTTGGGGTTTCTTGGCTGGAGCAGGGACGGCACTCCCCTAGCCCCCAGTTCAGTTCAGGCTAAGGGGCCCGAACCGTACCGTACGGAGCAAGGTGCAGGAGCAAACAGAAAGAAACCGATGTGAGAGGGGAAAAGCTAAGAGAGGAAACAACAGAGAGGAAAGGGCTCTAGCAGGAAAAGCAGGGCAACTTTGGGGAAACCGAATCACAGAGAAGAGCCCTCCCCGCCCCTCCCCCCCCCCCCCACCCCCCCACCCCCCCGCCCTTCCAAGCCAGGCAGGACCAGGCAGGAAGGTGGGCACGAGAGAGGGAGGCCAGGAGAGCCATCTCCACAGGCCTGTCTCTACTAGGGGCTACTGAGCGGCCTGCCGTAGGCCTTGGAGAAGCTGTAAGGAGGAAACAGTTATGAGAGGACGAGCAGAGGGGTACACAAACAGACATGGAGAGACTGATCCCGCTCAGAACTGTCCCTACAGCTCCCCTCTCCCCAGGCGAGGCTCAGCCCTCA
This sequence comes from Panthera uncia, assembly GCF_023721935.1. Taxonomy (NCBI): domain Eukaryota; kingdom Metazoa; phylum Chordata; class Mammalia; order Carnivora; family Felidae; genus Panthera; species Panthera uncia. The sequence continues at coordinate 8,552,756 of NC_064816.1, read as the reverse complement.
GCTGGCAGCAGAAAAAAGGTCACTGCTCACTCGTGCCCCTTTCTTCCCCATCTGAAACCCTGTGCTCAATGGCCTTTATGCTGGCAGAAAGGTTCCCGGAAGAGCGCCTGGGGTGTGCCAAAACCAAACATACAGCCCTGGGCTGGCGCTGAACCCTGACAATGAGAAAGGTGCTGGCCAGCACCTGGGACCCCAGTCCAGGTCCCCGAACGGCCTGAAGTGAGCCCACAGCTGACCCCAAGAGAAACAGAGGTGAACAAGCAGGAGGCAGGTGTCGTTGCGGACAGGCCTCTTAGCGTAGGGTTCAATAATTAACATCACGTTAATAACCAGCTTCAGTCCAATTAGCCAAAGATGTTAACTGAGTGACATAAGATACCAAACGCTGCCTTTCCACCTGGAGAGAAGCAATCTTTCTAAAGTCAAGATGGGATGGTAAAAATTACAAGTGAATTTATATTTGGCATACGGGTCTTTTCCTGGTATTTTGATTTATACTGAATATTGGACACCGCACAGAATATGACCAACAGGAGCCTCCTGGAGAATTCTGGCATATCCCGTCTCAGAGACCGCAGGGTTGAGTGGAAGAGATGTGCCGAACACGGCTTGATTCCGAATCCGAATCCGCTGGTACAGCTGGGTGGGTGAGGGGGAGATGGCAGGTGGAAGGATCCACGTGGAAGTTAAGGACATAGGACAAGATCCATGATTCACTCCTGGATGGATGGAGGGGTCAAAGGTCGATGGCATGGCAGAGAGACTGGACATAGCAGAGGCCCAGGAGGGCCAGTGGAGCATCTCAGTAGAGCCTCAGGGATCCACACAGGGCCCACTGCGCCCCCTCAATGATCCCTTAACAGAAGCAACAGGCCCTTCCCAGGGGAGTAACACGGAAGGAGAACAATCGCCAATTGTCCTTCTCCTGCCAGTTGCTGTAACCTTGAAGGTGGGCAGAGTGGATCCCGAGGGTGTGCTCTCCCCTCACCCTGTTCCCACAGGGGCCGCTGTCTGCGGTGTGAGGGAGAGTTTACTGGAAGGGGCCAGGGTATTCCTAACTCTTGGAGAGGGAGGGGAGAAGGTCTCTCTCTCTCTCTCCCTCTCTCTCTCTCTCTCTCTCTCTCTCTCTCTCTCTCTCTCTCTCCTGTGGGCACACACAGAGAAGAATCACTCGGGTTCCATTAGAACCACTTGGTGTGCCCCTACCCCTGCAGCCTCCTCCTCCTGCCTGCCACTGGTGGTGGCTCCAGGCCCTGGCCACGCCCCTCAGGAGCCCCAGACAAAAGGGGACTGTCCCCCTTTTGTTACGAGAGTGGAGGCTCTGTTGGAAGATTACCTGTCCCAGACTCAGCCTCCTTCCCTTCTCCCCTCCCGCCAGGGCTGAGAGCTCAGAGACTGTGCACCCTGCACACGGACAAGAGCCAAGACAAAAAACCCTCAGACAATTCAAGGCTTCTCAGGGCTGAGTCACCCACAAGTACAAGGGTTAAGGGGATGGAGGGAGCAAGGGGACGGGCAGGCCTCTGAGCCACAGAGGGGAGGGGGGAAGAGAATGACAGAAAAAAACAGGGAGGGGGAGAGGAAGCCAGCGGTGCTGGGAAGAGAAGTGAGCAAAAAAAGAAAACTAAAGACAAGAGGGAGGCATAAAGGAAAAGCAGGCAATTGGGGGGGAAAGGTATTTTCTTCACGTAAAAGAAAAATTGAGAAGCCAGAGATAAGACTTTTAAAAATCAACATAAGGGATTTTTCTGCCTTTGCAAGAGGAGGGCCTCTCTTATTCTGGTCAAGTATATAGAATTTGATTTTTTTAAAGCAACAGTTTTCACTGGAACATTTCTGAAATACCCAAGCCAGTTTCAGCCATCACTAGGAAAAATGTGCCTCCAAAAGAAAAAGACTGATTAGACCACAGAAAAAGAGGAAAAGAAAGAGGGAGAAAGAGAGAGAGAGAGAGAGAGAGAGAGAGAGAAGAAAGCCAAACCTGGAGAGAGAAAGCCAAGCTGGGCCCAAAACTGCAAAGAGAGAAAGAAAGACAAAGATGGAGGGAGAGAGGACAGGGCTGAAAAGAAAAAAGAAGAAAGAAAAAAAGAAAAAAGAAAAGAAAAAACAGGAGCAAGGACAAAAGACAAGGGCTCTGGGTCAGGGGCCAAAAAGAAAATCCAGCTAAGGAAAATGACCGCTTCCATCGTAAGAAAGTAAAATGTGTGCTTTTCCAGAACGCCACCAAATAAATGAAGCCTTGTGTATTATTTAAGGGAAAATAGGAAAATTCATATAGAACTTCACGCAGCCTTCAAAAGTCTTCAAGGAAACAAAATAATTTTCCTAGCCCAAGACAGGTTTCAAAAGCGGCCTATACCTGCCAATAATGAAACACTGAGAAGGGTAAGAAGTTAGATCTTTAAGGGCAGGGCTGCTGTTTGAACGTTTCTTTATCGTTAAAAATAATCCTATTTGTCCACATCCTGCTTGCTTTAAGACCCAAATTTATTCTCTCAGACCCTGGACACATGCTAACTATGTGTGTGTGTGTATACACACACACACACACACACACACACACACACACACACACATACTCACTCCATGCTAATTTCGATAACTATACACAGTGAGCGCAAATAACTGACAAAATCCAAGGCCTACATAGGAATAACCAGATATTTCAGTATCCATTTTACTACTATATTATCTGCAGCCTGGGTGAAAAAGGAAGCAGGAAATTTTAAAAAGCCACGAATAGAGCCCTGATTAATCTGCCCAATTCCTGGGATTTTCTAATTCATCCTTGGGCCGAAGCCAAAGAGGCCAACTTCGTATCCCCAACATCTCCCAGCCTGCCCCACAGAAGGAGGGACACAAGAAGGTGCAGGAGAAGGCAGTGTCCCGACTCTGGGGCAGCGATGGAAAAACAAAAAAAACAAAAAACCAAAACAAAACTGTAGGAAGCAGAGGGAAGGGGCCAGGCTGCTTATCCTGGAGGTAGGTGGGGCCTCCCCTCTCCGGGGGGTGGGGGAAGGCGGGAAGGGGCTCTGCAGCCAGAGTAAAATCATCCAAGAATCTGGAAATGCCAAGCATGGAAACCAGAAAATGCACATTGCGAGGAGGCTCAGAGAATTTGGACAAAGCGGGTTTTTGGCTGACTTGGGCCTGTTTTCCTCTGCTCAGGAAAGGCAGGCCCACACGGTTTTTCTAGCGTCCTCACGCTTGCTGAATGGAATCGCCCCACACCCCCATGCTGGGTCTAGGACAGGGCCTGCATCAGAACCAGGCCACTCATTCCTCTCCTATAAAACCGCCTCCCTTTCCCTTCTTTTTCTCCTCCTGTCTACAAACCGGGAACGGTGGCCTGGGACCGGGCCAACAGGCAGCTTCGGTCTGGCTCCCAACGCTACCCTGTTCCAGGCACATCTCCCCTCACCCTCCTGGCACCAAATAAAATAGGGTAGGAAGAGAGGTATTGGGGAGACCGTCTATTCTCTCTAGTGCCTCTGTAAATTCACTTTCATCCTCTGCAGAGAATAGAAAAACAAAAACTCTAGGCTTTAATTCACTATTTAGCTTCAAACTTCCTTGTGTCACTGAACAGAAGTAAAAGCCAGGGAGGCCAGAGCCCAGACCTCCGCCCCGAGCACACAGGGCAGATGACAGACAGGCACCGGCCTCGAGGGGCAAGAGCGGTGCAGAGCCTGAGTCTCACCCATTGAGTACCACTGGAAAGGGTCACCCCATGTGGCCAAGGCGCGCCCCCCCCCAGGAAGGAAGAACCCCCACAAGCCAGCTTCATAACTTTCTCTGAGAACTGAAAAACTGCCGAAAGGCAAGGGGAAGAAGAGAAACCAGCACGTCAAGATGAGGTCCCTGCGGGGCCACTGTAAAAATACCCAGAGGCCAAGAGAGAAGGCCGGAGCAAAAGGCAAAATGTTGAAAATTCGCCGGAGGCCAACTGTAACTCCCGATCCCAGAAAAGGCTTGCGGAGCGGATCCTCCCGAGGGGATGTCCCCCTCCCTCCCCAAACCAGTCATCCCCGCACCTCCAAGACCCCTCTTGCAGCCTCCCCAGGCCCTCTTCAAGAGCTCCGTCGGCATCCCTTGTGACACCCCTTTGCTTTACCTGGTCTGCTCTCCCTGCCACAGGACAGAAGGGCCAAGGGCAAGAGGAGAGTTTCTCCAAACCCCCGGTGCCCTCGGCCGGTCTGCACTCCTCACACCCTTGGCCCACAGAGAGAGCCTATTTCTTGCAGTTGCTGCGGCAACAGGCAGTGCCCAGAGCCGGGGGCAGAGAGCAGGGTGGCCAGGATAGGAACGGCCTGGGATTTTGCACTGCTTGAGGGCTCAGGGTAGCTAGGCCGGCCCTGTCTGGGCAAGCGGCTTTCCCAAAATGTACAATTTTAGGAGTTGGAAGGAAGACATTTTTTCAATCCCTCAAAATGTATTGCTCCCCCCCCCCCCCCCCCATTTTTTTTTTTTGGGGATTATTGCCAAAAAAACCCGAGAATCCTCCTTCCCCCTGGGTTTTGGGCCCCCCAGGGGCTGGCCCGGGGCGGGGGGGGGGGTGCCAGGAGCTCAGGACCTGACCACCCCTCGGCCACAATCCATCCCTCTCCAGCTCCCTTTCTTTCTCCCCCTCTCTCCCCCTCTGTGTCCTCCAGCTCCAACACAAACTGTTTGCACGGGAAGTCTCCCTCTATGACCCGATTCAGCACACACAAGAGAAAACTGTGGGCGACAGACCCAACGTCCTAACGAACTTGAGTTAATTAATGCTAAGGAAGAAAAGAGGCGCCCTCGCTCTGTTGAATCACGGTTCACTAGCCCTTTCAGTTTGCTGTGGGTGGAGGAAAAAAAAAAGAGGCTTTTTGGTTCAAATATTTTTGGGGGGCGAAGGGAAAACAAAAACACCGCAGAAGGGCCGTGGAGGGTGAAGCCGGTAGTACCTGCCCAGAGGAGCAGAGGCGAAGGCAACCCAGAAAGTCCTCCCTGGAAGCTTCTGGCCTAAACAGTCCCGAGAAGGCCGAGAAGGGGAAAGAAAAGGGAAGGGATGATCAATTGATTGCCAGCCTGCTCAAATAAACTGCTCAAAAAATTATACTGTCAGACTAGAAGATACATGTGTATGTATTTAAAGCCCAAGCCCAAAAACAACTCGATTTGAACAGAGCCGTGAGGATGTTTTAGCAGAGCAGAAAACCGAAATATGGATGGCACGCGTACAAAAATTTAAGTGTACAGAAAAAAGGAGAGGTGGTAATCGGGGGGGGGGGGCAGGGAGAACAGCTGCAATTTTGCTTTCCAGATGTTGACAGCAAAATGTAATTGGCAAGTAACTTCTTCCTTAACCACTTTTCATCCTTGGGTCCTGAGATGTGAAAATCCTACGGCGAAACCTGAGTCTGCAGGCAGTTTCCTGGCGCTCGGCACACACGTGGATGGGTCTGGAAGCCTCGTGGGCCACACGCCTGTGAGCTTTTTTATCAGCCCACTAATTTTTACAAGCCCTCCCACCGCTCCTTAGCGGGAGACCTGAGCAAAGCAGGCTGGAGGACGTTCTTATTTAAATCATCATTTATTACAATAATAATAACTATTATTATTATTATTATTTTGTGAGGTGATGCCTTTTCTTTTGAGGCTGGGTCTTCCTTGCTTTCTTAAAACTAAACTTTTTAATTGAAGTGTGCGGAAAGAGCAGCAGGTCGCACGCTTGTAAGGCTGGTGCGCGATACACGTTCACGAAGTGAACTCACCTGTGTGACACCACCCGGATTAAGAAATCGAACATATTCGGCACGGCGGAACAGGCCTTTAGCGTTTAAGCTATGAAGTTCTCATAGTGTATGTGCCTTAGAAGGAGCTCCTGCCCCACCAGCCGTGTCAAATGTGAGCACCTCTGCACACACGTGTGTTAACAGAGCGGTCTGTACTCCTAGGACCACAAAAAAATGCGTGGTGAAAAGAAGCCCCTCGAATCCTCACTGCTCCAAAGGGGTTTCGCCTCTCTGTCCCTCTTTCTCTCTCTGTGCCTGCCCAGCTCTGATCCCATCAACAGGGCAACCAACTGTGCAGCGGGGTTAGCAGACCAGCAGGGCATGTGTATGGTGGACAAACAGGGCCCACCGAGCTGAAAACCAAACAGCCATGGTGACCAAGGGGGGAGTAAGAGACCCTCCGTTCACCCTGCCTGCAGGCGGGCAGAGACTGGGGGGGAGGCTCGGGTGTGTGTGGGTAAGGGGGGGGGGGGGGGGGGTAGCTCCGTGGAGTCAGAGATTCCTGAGGGATAAATGAGCACCTATCCAGGCAGGCTGCCCTCATTCCCGTCCCCAAGAGTCTAGCAGGGAGAGGAGTGAGGGGGTCCTGGGGCAGAGCTGGCTCGGGAAGGGAGGCCCAAACCTCCTACATCTGCCTCCCCCTTCCCTGGCTCCAGCCCCAGCTGGCTCCCCCCCTCACTTTCACTCGCACTAAATTTACTTTATAATTTTAAAATTAAATTTTAAAAAAAGCAGGAAAGAGAAAGCACTGAAGGCAAAGTACCTCCCACAATATCTCTCCGAGGGGTGGGGGGGTTTTGCTTATGTAAAAAGACAAATGCAAGGGATCGCTGAAAAGTCTAAGCACCAAATAACAAGGAAAATCAAAAGAGAAACACATTTAATGAAAAACACCTGAAGCAAATAAAGAACTCCTTTGCAACGCGAAGGCACTGCCTGTGGTGCCTGTGGGCACAAGTCTCTACCCCCGTTTCTTGTCCACTTTTCCCTTTCCTTTCTCACAGGGAGCTGTGACTTCCCCAAGCACTACGGAAACCCCTCTTCCTTTTGAGCCCATCCACCCCACAACTAAGGGGAAGACCAAGGGCAGCCACTTAGCACCCCACCAGCCTGAAGCAGACCTCTGCAGCCCTAGTGAAGAGCCCTTCCCTCTATTCCCACATCTCCCCAGGCCGTGCCCACCACTGGCCCTGTACCCTGTTCCCCTGCCTCAAACCTAGGCCCCGTGGGCGGTAGCACTGTCCTGGGGCTGGACGCCAGGCCCAGCCCAAGTGGGCAGCTCGCTCCCCTACCACGGCTCCTCCGGGCTGCCAAGGCAGGCTCAAGGACCGAATTTTCACTTCCTATTGCATATGGGGCCGAGAAGAAAGAACTGTTCAGCTTAATTTAAAATATGACAAGGGATCTGAGCTCTCTAATCCTGCGATCTTTAGAAATACTTGATTCTTTTGCGGGGGGGGGGGGGCGCTGGTGGTGGTGGAGCGCAGGGTAGGCATCAAGACTCTGCCTCTGAGACCCCACACCCCCCACCCGGTTTGACTTTCCCACCAGCCCGCCGCCTGGGAAACGCGCCCTCGGCTGGCACAGGGGTACCAGAGCCGGGCTCCTTTCTTCCTTTCTTTCTTTTTTAAATCGCTCTAGCGCAAACCAGGCAGTGGGTCAGGGCCCAGAGGCGGGGGAGGGAAGAGGAGAGGGTTGTCTCTGAAAGAGGGGAAAAAAGGAAAGCGAGGCTCCCAACTCCGGGAGAAGAACGGCCTGCCGCAAGTTTCCCGGCTGGTGCCAGTTTGGGGATTTGCGAATCAGACCGGAGCGGAGGGAAAGGCAGGCGAGAAAAAAAAAGAAAAAAAAAAAAAAAGCCCGCATTAAAACTAACCAGCTCTGCCTAAAAGCACGCTTTTCACCCTTAAATAAGACAATGACGAGGGGAGAGAAGAGACGAGTTATTTCTCACTCTTTAATTATTCCAATGCTTAGCATTATTTAAAAAAAAAAAACCACACACATTAGCCAATGATACATTCTAACCCTCAACAAAGCTGGTATTTTTCTCTGATTACAGACTTTGCCGCGGCAAACCCGGGCTCCGACGACAGAGGCAGCGCAGAAGCGCGCTCCTAAATGAGACACAATTTTATTAAAATCATAATAATTCCTTGCATTTCTATAGCGCCTTTTCAGCAGCGGAGATCCCAGGTGCCCCCATGCCCGGTTCTACAAGGGAACTGGCGACCAAAAAGCTCAGTCGTGAGGCAGGCGAGGCTCGCCAGCTCCAGAGTGCCACCGGCATGTATCTTTCTTTCTTTTTTTAACAGCCCGTTTCCATCAGCCCCGGTCTCACGCTTAAAAAAAAAAAAAAAAAAAAAAGTAATAAAACTCCTTTAAATTAAAAAAATATATTTAAAAAAAAAGGGGGGGAGAGAGAAAATGACCTGAGATATAAAGTGGAGGGGGGGGGGGGGGGGGAGAGCCAAGTGTGGTCTGGGAGCCTGGGGCCCTAGGGTGCTGCTGGGATGGGCCGCCTCTGGGTTCAGGGTCAGCCGCTGCCCGGGTCACCTCCCCAGGCGCAGCTGGAGTAGGCTGAGTCATCTGCACATGGAAAAGTTAAAGGACCTAACACCACCAAAGCGCATTTAAGTAATTTGGGCGATAAGAAGTCGGGTTAATGACTGGTTTCCGCGGGCCGGCTGGGAGGCCCCCGGGGGCAATTTCTCCGAATGCCAGGGTGCTGCTCGGAGCTCCGGAGGAGCGGCTGGGTGGCTTTATCCGGACACCAGTCTCCTCCAACAGGTTAAGTCGGGCCCACTCGGCGCACACGTTCTTTTCCCACTTTTCCATCCTTTTCCCCCCAGGGCCTGCCCAGGTAGTGCTGCAAAATGGCTGGCAACGGTGGGGGGAAGGGGGCTTAGCACCCCCAATTCAAGAAGTCAGCCAAGAGAGAGAAGGCAGTGTGGCTCAGAGGGGATCTGGAGGAAATTTTTTTAAAGGTTCTTGGAGACTGCGCAACTCCCGCGGCCTGAAGGCAGAGGAGAGGGGAAGGGAAAGCACATTTTCTGCCACTTAGTCACATTTCTTCCCCGTGCTTGCTGGAGGCCAAACGCCCCCAAACCCAGCCAACCCTCGAAACAAACAAAAATCTCCCCTGGTAAATTTCTCCTCCCTCGTTCCCCCCTCCCCCCCCCCAAAAAAAAGCGGCCTGGGGAGAAGCCGGGAGGCTCTTCGGAGGCCTGGGGTCCGGAGACAGCGCTGCGCGCACAATGCGGCGCAGAGAAGGGACCCTCTCCAAATTGAGGACCCAAAGTTGCCGTCGGATTCTGGGGGCATTTAGCCCCCAAGGTCCTCCGCGCAACCAAAGAATAACAGGAATTATCAACATCGCATTCATTCCAAAGCCCTCGCGCGCATTATCCCCTGTCGCGTATCCGGACGGGCACGAAAGAGGGAAACTTAGGCAAAGGCGGCCCACAGCCCCACCCGGGGCGTCTGGGGACCCAACCAGCTTACAGGCCAAAACGCCGCCATTTGAGCCCCTTCTGGCGGCGGCCTTTGCCGCTGCAAATGGCAAGGGCCTCCGAACGCGAACCCGGCCGGCCCTCGACGCGGGGCCACTTTTGGGTTGTCGCCACGAGGGGTTAGGCCGCGCCCGGGCGGGAGGGAGCCCGGGCGGCTTGGTGCTGCTGGGGCGGGGAGGGAGCAAGGACACCGAAGGTTCCGGACCTCAGGGCCGCATAGTTCAAAGCCTCGCCTTGTGCCTCCGCTCCTTCACACCTGTTCCCGGTTTCCCCTCACCTGCCCTCTGGGGCAGTGGTCCTCACTCCTCTCTCAACGCCCGGCGCGGCTCCGCCCAAGCGACCCAACCGTCGTGTGCACAGGCGCCTGTTGCACGACGGCTTCCCGCCTTTTCACCTCCGCGCACGCGCACACCAACCAAGTCCCGCTCAGGGCCAACGGCCCTCTTGGTGTCCTAGGGCCGGGGCCATTCGTCCCGTCGAGGGGTATGTTGTCCTTTCCCACCCCGTGGTGTGTGGCGCAAGTGACCGTGACTGTCAGCACCCGTGTTCTGCCGGGTGGAAAGAACACTGCCCTCCTCTTGCCCGAGCCGGTGAGGGGGGTGCTCCCCATGACCTCCACCCACCTGTGCCCCACCCCCCTACCCCTTGGGGCGTGAGCTAATTGCAGCGGGTCCGGAATGCCACGCAGAAAAAGAACACCTTGGAGGCGACAATGAAAGGAGCTCGTAGGTGGCGGGCACCTGGCAAGGGGCATAGGCTGGGGCTAGTACGTGGCACGGGTGGCACATTTCTGCCGGGGTTTGCAAAGGCACACGATTGTGATGCATGGCGCACTGGTGGGGAGGAGGGATATCTTCGGGGCGACGTGGGAGACGGCCTGGTTGGGGCATCAAAGCGCCACAGTGGGGCAGTGGGGCCATCTACGGAGTCCTGAGGCAACCCCACCACCACCTCTACTCAGCAGTGTGCTTCTATTTTAAGATTATCTCCCACTCCTCCAAAATCCACCCACCCTCGCTCCTGAGGCCCGTGGTGCGCACCAGGGAAACTCCCTCGGCCCCAGGCACACCTGAGGGGAAGGCCAGGAGGGCAGCGCAGGGTCTGAGTCGCCCAGCTGGACTCAGGGGGGCAAAGGGAAGTTTCGGCGGAGGAGGGGGCATTAAATGGCCTCTTTGTGGAGAGGAATTGTGGGCCGTCACTCAGGATTAATTTAAGCAGCAACAGCAAACACACACCAAAAAGCAACGTCTGGCCGCCAGCACCCACCCCCGCGATTGTGTTTCGGGTGGGGGGGGGGAGCGCGGCAGGATTCATTGGTGTGGCCCGGCCTTTAAGAACGTGGGGCGTCCACAGTGGGAAGGGGGAAGGCTGCTGCCGCCTGGCCCCACGTCCCTGCTTGGCGAAGTGGGTTTGCAGGTTTGGGATGAAGCCGAGTGGGGGGGGTGGCAAAATCCAAGTAGAAACGTGGAGCAGAAATGGGGGGGGGAGGTTCTATATAAATTATATTTAAAGGTACAAATTTCCAATATAAATATATCACGTGCAGGGGCGCCACTGGGTAGCAGTTCTGGGCGCTCACCTTCGCCCCAGGGACATTTGGGGAGGCGGGTGTTCTAAGAGAAATCCGGCTGGCGGCTGGCGGTGGGAATCAGGCCTCCGCTTCCCCGTCTCCTCCCCCAACAACCTGAATGCTGCTTTGGAGCCAGGTGCCCTGGGCGGCCTGGCAGGTGTGCGGCTCACGTGAAACACACGCGTGTGCAGCCTGGGGAGGTGAGTACCTGCGTGGGCCTGGAGCCGCGTGTGTGGGCACCAGCAGCTCCCCTAGGCTCACTGGCCCACCTTGGCCCGGCACACCCATGGGGGCACAGGGCAGTGCCTGTGCTCGCTCGGAGCCAGGTCCCGGCACAAGCAGGAGAATGCATGTGGGGTGTGTGTGTGTGTGTGTGTGTGTGTGTGTGTGTGTTGGGGGGACCCCATCTGATGTCGGGCAAGGGCATGTTTATGGCCATGTGTGCTCCTGGCAATCTCACTGGGGTGCCAGGCCTGCGTGTGCATATTAACTGGTGGTGCCTGGGATCCCCATGGGGGGAGTGCCAGGCAAGGGTGTGCTCGAGACCCATCTGAGCCTCTGTGCAGGACTGTGCTTAGGTGTGCACACGAGAGCCCGCCTGAGTGCCCTGCTGGGTGGTCAGACGTGGGTATGCGGGTGCCAGGGTGCACCGTCGGGATGCTGTGCAAGGGCGTGCACATGTGCTTTCAAGCCCCCTAGGAGTGGCCACGTGTGCTGGGGCCACCGTTGAGGCCAGCAGAGCCTGAGCAGGCCAGGGGGCAGGGCCAGCTGCCCGGCCAGCCTCGGCGGGAAGTCATTGGAGGCGTGTTGGTTTTGGCCAGGGCAGCCCTAATGGGGGAAGCCCCGGGGAGCGGCAGGGGTGGAACAAAGAAGGGGAAAGTGAGGGAAGGCGGGCGGCAGAGGGGGAGGAGGAATCGCCCTGGAATGCGGAGGGCCTTGGGGAGTCTCTGGGCCCTGGCTAGGGCTGAGGGACTTCACTGGTGCCTACAGCTGCCAGTTCCCCGCTCCCCCGCCCCCACCCCGTGGACAGAGACCCTGGCCCCAGTCAAAGGCTCCTACACACGGAATCCTGCCACCACGGGCCCACAAGGAGCCAAATAGCATTTGGGGTGGGGAGCATGGCTCACATTTCCTCAGCAGAGGGCAGACGGTTTGAGGCCCCTTCCCCTGTTTCTTGGCTGGACTGCTCAGAACCTCAGTTCTGCCCATCCAGGGAATGGGAAGGGAATTCGCACGGGGAGGGCCGGGAAGGTGAGTACTGGCTGAATAGGAGTGAGTTGAAAGGCAGGGTGACCTGTTTAAGCCTTGCTTGCCCCTGGGGGCCTGACTAATTCCTCCCCCACCCCCATTTCTAGCGCCATGACCTTGGCACTTGACCTTGTGGCCTCTGTTTCCTCATCTATAAAACAGGTTACTCATAGCCGCCTCAGGTTGAGAGGGTTACAGGAGGTCACGGGCATACACGCGCTCGCGCGCGCTCGCGCGCGCACACACACACACACACACACACACACTCCGCCTGCTGCCCAGGCATAATTGCTCTGGAGTTGGTAGCTGTTATTTTTATTGTGAGGAGTCTATGGCTGTGACAAGCTGTGACGCTTGGTGTGATGGCGGGAGGCTGGCTGTGCGTGCGACTGTGCCGCTGTGTGTGTGTGCGTGTGTGTGACAGGTTGTGTGTGAGACTGTGCGTGGACGACAGATTGTGCCGGTGTGCGGCAGTGCCTGTGACAGGCTGTCACTGCGCGACAGACTGCGGGTGGCGGGGTGTTGCGGGTACCGACTGTGAGTGGAGATGAGGCAGTGTGTAGGGCTGGGACTGGGGGACTCCCGAAAACCTACCTCAGTGAGGGTCTGGCTGACAGTGAGAGAGGGAGGCTCTCAGGGACCACAGAGAGTCAGTCCAGTGTCTTCTCGGGCCTTGGCTTTTCTGTTGTGTCCAGTGGACTCCACTTTGCTTGTGAGCCTCGGTAGGTGACGGGTCAGGGGGACCCTACGATAAAGCCTCCCCTTTACCCGCTGTGGTCAACTCGGGTGCCCACCGCTTCCCCCCCACCCCCAGCTTCTTGCTTGGGTTCAGAGGATCCCGGGAGGGCCATCGGGGATCTCAGGGTGCGCAGGACCCCCCGGTCAGGCTGGCTTCAGTGAGGGACACAGACCCCAAGCCTGTTTCCCACACTTTCCCTGAGCTCCAGCCCTGGGCAGGGCTGGTGGAGACCAAGAGAAGGAGGGATTTGGGGAAAGCTCAAGAAAAACCAGGGGAGAAATGGAGGGGAGAAATGGAGGGAGAAGGTGAGAAGACCAGACACTTCTTCCCTGGGACCTGGAGAACCCGGGGCTGCTTGAGGTTGGGGCCTCCAGTCGCGGTGGGCACGTATCAGGTTTTGGGGGGTGGTCGGGGCTGCCAAAAATGCCCGCTAACACTTAAAAACGCTGCTTGTACTCTAGGCTCGTATCAGACCCTGATTTTAGGGACTCGCTCCTTATATCAACCCTGCCGGAGGGACGAGAACACACACCACCCCGGCCCACCTCTTCCCTCTACAGCTGGGGAAACTGAGGCCGAGAGAGGGGAAGGGACTTGTCTGAGCACCAGCTCATGCCCAGGAGACCTGAGAATACAGGACTTCAGGTTTCGAGAAACCTCACCGGCTGGAAAACTCCCAGGCCCTGTGGGCTGGGGGCAGCACCCTGTGAACCCCGCCCCCCTCTCGGTGTGTCAGGACGTGTATGTTTTGTGTGCTATATGGGCTGTGGTCCACGGCTGTTGTGCGTGTCGTGTGCAAGACACCGCATGACGGATGCGTCCCTCGGTCGGTGCGGGCCTCTGTGCGTCTGTGTGTCCATTCAGGGCCAGCCCCTGCCACAGAGGGGGGAGAGACATCGAAGCACCCCCCCCCCGAAAGCGTGTCTTTGATACTTGTAGCCTCGGCAGCGAAAAACAAGTTTCCACAGGGCCGCCTTGGGCTGAGGCCAGGCCGTCCTCAAATAACATTTGAAGTTACTTAGCAAACTTTGTTTAGTGCCGAGAGAGGCAGAGAGGCCCGGGCAGCGAGCTTGGGGGGGGGGGTAGTAAACCGGTTCCTCCAAAGTCCCTTGCCCCTCTGGGGGCATGAGTGCCCAACATGGGGCTGAGTTCCCCTCCCCAAAGTTCCAGGAGGAGGAGCAGGAATCTTGAAGCCCTGGGGGGACCTGGGGGCGGGGGAGGAAGGATCTGGGCACCCCACAGATAAAGCCTTGCCTCTGCCAGTCCAGGCCCTCGACATTGGCAAGAAGGCCCACCCTGGTCTCCTGGTGGCCCAGAGGCTGACTCTGGGTCCCTGGGTCTGGTTAGAAATGGGTCTACGCTTTCTGTGCTGCCCCCTTTCTGCAGCCCAGCTCTGCCAGCCTTGAGGCAGGTTGTACGCGCTGGCTCGGAGCACGTGTCCCCCTCCAGACAGACAGACAGACAGACACACACACACACACACACACACACACACACACATATGCACCCAGAAAGCCCCTGGTGCCCACGCGCCTGGCCCTCCCAAACTCTCATTTCCAGGGTCCCAGCCCCAGGCAGCAGAGAAGGCCTGAGAGCCAGCGATGGCGGGTGTGGAAGTGAGGTTGGTGCCTAGGGGAGGGGGAGGGGGAGGAGATGCCAAAAATGGTGAGCCATTACAGGCAAGCAGGCGAGCAAGGGAGGAAGCGAGCAGGGATGATGGAAGCCAGCCGGGCATCCTCGCCGAGCTCTGGGCTGCAAAGGGGCGGCGAGAAAGGCAGCCCGGGGCCTTCTAGGCAGCAAGCATGGGGGCACAAGCCCCAGGTGGCACGGGACAGGCAGGGGGCCGGGAGGCGCCCAACGCTCCCCCACCCCCACCCCAAGCTTTGAAATGGAGACTGGCAGCAGCAGCCGCTGGGCTCTGCCCGGGCGTGGGGTGGGGGTGGCGGGCAGGCAGGGCGCCAAACCGAACACCACCAGGCTGGGCACGGTGGTTGCCGGCCGGCGGCGCTGACCCCACCGGCCCCGGCCCAGGACCCCTCACATCTAGAGCTTTGGGGATGGAGGAAGGCGGCGGCCCAGCGGGGATCAGAGGTCCAGCAGACAAAGCCGGGTCCCCTCGAGCCGTGGGCAGGTCCCCAAGACCCTACAGAGATGGCGCGGCCTGGCATGGCCAAGGTGACGGGCTGGGGTAAAAATAAACTGGGCCCGCCCCGGGGGAGCTAAATTGAGGGGCCCAGGTGGAAGTGCCACTCCGGGCCACCAGCTGCCCCCGCCCCACCCCCAGCTCGGAGCAGCAGGGTCGAGAACACCGGGTGCCCGTCGACGCCCAGTTTCTACGCAGGGGAAACCCCGGCCATCTTGTCTCCTGGTCTTGGGGGGGCAGCCTACGGTGTAGCCACAAGCACGGGGAACGGGTGATCTCAGGCCGCACCGACGACAGGCTGCGCGTTTGGGGCAGACGGCGGGGGCATCCGTGCTAAGCCACATATCTTTGACCTCCAGGCTGTCCCCCCTGAGAGGGAAAAGGGCCTGGGAGGCCACACTTGAGCTGTGGCAGAGCTGCGTGGGGTTGAAGGTCAGCACCGTGCCGCGAGGCCTCCCGGATCACCTCTGCTAAAACCACGGCTGCCCGGCGCTTCCGTGGGCCCTACCTGTGCTTTCCCTCTTAGCACCTGTCACTGTCTCAAGTACCGGGCACTCCCTTGTTTATCAGGTTCACTGTCTGCCCTCCCACTGGGGCCGGCGCCTCTGCTGATTTTGCTCCCTGCTGAGCCCCCAGGGTCTAGAACAGGGCCTGGCACCCAGAGGTACTTGGTAAATATTTGTTGAAGGAATGCATAGGCCCCCAGCTGCACCCCCAGCACTCAGGCTCCAGCAGGGTGCCCAGCGAGGTGTGGGTGAAGGCATCGTGCCCATTGTCAGGGTACCGAAGGCGAGCCTGGCCAGTGGTGGTGCAGGGGGGTGAGGCAACCAGCCGCTGTCACTCAGAGCCCCGAATGGAGGAAGATCTGAGGGTCAGAGTGGTAAGGAGGCTTCAAGGGCTGATAGCTGGGGCAAGCTTCCAATGGGAGTGTGGGGGTGTACCGGCCCACTCTGAAATTTTGGTAAAGGCCAGAGAATAAGCTGCCGAACGATTCTGTTCCATCAGTGGGACTTAGAGTGGCGGCCACCAGAGAAGAGGCGCAGGCTCTGCCACCTCCTAGCCCTTGACCCTGACGCTGGATAGGTCTCTCGGCTTCTCATCTATAAAATCAAGCGCTTATTTCGCATCAAGCACTATGTGAAAGCACGTTCTACAAGCCAACTCCTCTGATCCTTACCATAACCTGGGAGAGGAAACTAGAGGCCCAGAGAGGTTGAGCGACTCGTCCAAGGTCACACAGCTAGTGAAGAGCAGAACCGGGATTCAAACCCAGGAAACTGGCTCCGAGTCCCCACTCCCCTGATAATGACTAAATGTCCCAAATGCCTGCCTTATTAGCACCCACATGGGCACAGCTAACCCCTGCCACCCCTGCCTCACGTGGAAGGATTCCACGGGGACAAGCTGGGAAGACACTCAGCACAGGGCGCAACATAATAAGCACACACACGGCACACTTTAGCCAATCACTATGGCTTTTAGGACATGTCATTACAATCCTAGAAAATGCTCTCTCCCTGCACAATTCTGCCAGCCATCTTTCTGGTCTCTTTCTGCGGAGTCAGAAATGAAGAGTCCGTGGCCAGAGGAGTAACGAGACAGCCCCACGGAGGACAAGAGTTTCAGAAATTAGCCTCGCCTCCATCCTGGACTGTCTCGATGGCTTCCAGAAGCGGGACGGTCAGAGCAGGGCCGTGAGGCCGGAGGGCTGGGGGTGCCCCGGGGGCAGGGTAGGCATATGGCTCCCCAAGCTTCTTCCCCAGGCTGCGACAAACCGGCCCAAGGGATTCAGAGTCCCAAATTCCACCAGGAGAGGTCAGGGTGGTTGAATCTGCCGCTCAAAGACAGCCAGAGGGCAGGCAGGCAGAGGGGAGGTCCGAGGAGGCCAGGTGTCATCTCTCAGACACCATTTCCAAGCAGGGCCAGGTGTAAGCCAGGTGTGAATGTCTGTGTGGGCGTGACGCTCAGCCACATGGACCTGGCAATTCGGGACTGTGTACCGCCAGACCGTTTGTGCCCGGGCTTATGTATAGGGGGTGTTGCATCTGCGACAACCTCTGGGTCCTGATGAGCAAGACTGTGTGTGCGGCTGCTGGCAGCAGCCTCCTGTGCGTGTGTGTGTGCGTGTGTGTCGTGGGTGTGAGTTGTGTCCACGTGTGTGTTACTGCGTGCGTCTGACAATACGAGGGCTGGGTGTCTCCATTTCGGCGCTGGTGACATCGGGGGCCGGATCGGTGCTTGTGGTGGGGGCGTCCTGGGCGCTGCCGGGTGTTGGGCGGCATCCCTGGCCTCCCCCCACCGGCAGCGGACGCCCCTCCGAGTGCGATGACCAAATGTATTCCCAGACGTTGCCAAGTGTGTGCGTGTGCGTCACGGCATGTCTGAGGGTGTGTTGCTGTGTGCAACACACTGTGTGCACGTGCACGCTGAGCGCATGTGCTCCTGTGTGTCTGGGGGGTGGGGTGGGTGCGGGGATCAGGGCTCTCGCGTGCGTTTCTGGGTGCCTGGCACGTGCACGTGCCTCTCGCCGAGTGTCTGTGGGTCCGTGAGACGCTCCACACCCCTGTGTGTTTGCCAACAAGCAGCGCGTGTGTCTGCGCCGTGTGCCGCGTGGCGCGTCTCCGTGTGACCGTGCGCGGCCGCGGGTCTGCGCCCAAGCGCACGTCCCTGCGTGCGACGCCCACGCCAACGTGTTCGGGTGTGGTGGGCGTCTCTAGGCGTTGGCGTGCTGAAGGCAAGTCCCTTTGTGTGGGGACGCCGGTGTCTGTGCGCTCCCGATTCAGGGAAGGTGTGCTGTGCCTGTGTGTGACGGCGTGATCCTTTGTGCCCGCGTGTGCCGGTGACGGGGTGCGACTTTGTGTGAGATGGGCCCAGGATAAGCCGCCCGAGACGATTTTACGGGAGCCAATATTTCGATGGGATCTCCCGGATGATCTGCGCCCCCCCCCCCCCAGGTCCCGACTGCCCCCGGGGCTGAAAGCCACCTCCTCAGGTCAAGGGGGTAGGGTGGGCCTCTGAGCTGCCCCTTCCTCCGGCTGGGCTCCCGCAGATTCAGGTGGGGACAGACCCCCGCCCTTGCCCGATCGGTGCCAGGAAGACCGGCACCGAGCTTTCGGCCAAGGGGGCAGGGTCCTCAGCAGCGGTGGTGGCACGGCCCCCTGCCGGCTGCTGGCCACCACCCCCCAGCTTCCCCTCAGGGTGGGGCCCCAGTAGGGGGAAAGCTCCCCAGAGCAACCCTGGCTTCCGATTGGCTACGGATCGCCGCAGTGCCCGCCACCCGCCTCCCCCTCCCCGGCTGGCGCAGCCACATCGGTAGTGGTGGCAAACGCAGCTCAGAGTTCTGGGCACAGCTGCGCCTCACAGAGGCCTGCCAGCCCCACCAGAAGCCAGACACCCCAGCTCCATGCCCCCGACCCCTCCCCACCTGCCCGCCCGGCCAGCCAGGCAGCACGGTCACCCTGGCGGCCGCCCCCCTCAGGCTGCCAGGCCCTGTCCACCCAGCCCCCTCACCCATCAGGCCTGTGCCCCCTTGGCCCAGCCCACTTGGGGGGCCCAGGCCCCTACACACGGCCACTCCCGCTCTCAGAGGGGCTCCTCAGGAGGGGGGAGGCAGCGAGGAGGGGGGGGGGCAGGGAAGGGGGGAGCTAGCCCTTCTTTTAGTGAACGCGCCCAGAGCTGGAGCCAAAAATCGAGGAGGAGAGATATTCAGACAGAGCCAAGACGCGTTTGGCAGGAGGAGAGAGAGAGGGAGAGAGGGAGCGGGAGGAGGGGAGGAGAGAGGGAGGAAAGACAGAGAGAGAGAGAGAGAGAGAGAGAGAAGGGGGGGCCCTCAGTTTCCAAATCTGAGCTCTCAGAGCCTCTGAGGGACAGCGGGAGGCACAGGAGGTGTGGGACTCAGGGCAGGCTTGACTGTGGGGGCAGTGGGGGCGGAGGGCTCAGCCCACAGAGACAGCCGGACACCCCAGCTGGCCAGGCCAGGACGGACACAGGCAGAAGCCAAGATCAATGCGCACCCGGCAGACAGAGGGAGGCCTGTGGGCGGCCCAAACACACACCCGCACCTCGCCACACAACGGGCTTCTGTCCATGCCGGGCCAGGGGCACGGGCGGGGCCCACAGCAGGGCCACCACGGCTGCCCGACCTCATGGGAAGCCGTGGAGAGGCCAGCCCGCTCCCAGCCGCTAGCCTGGCCGCCATAGTGGGCATTTCGCACGCTGCCAAAAAGCCAAGGGAGGCCAGGGAGAGGGGCCCTTGTGGTGAGATGCACATTGGTGGTCAGAGGGACGAGCCCAGCACGCAAAATGCCACGGGGGAGGTGACACCTGGAGACGCAGGCACGGACACGGTTGCTGACACAGGTCGACACGCAGAGTAAGGCGCACGGATACGACCTTTGCCACACATCCAGAGGATACACTGGGTTGCACAGGGACATGCCATGCCACCGCAGCACCGCGACACAAAGACGACATCAGACACCCAACGGGCACACACCCTCAACCTCACTGCTGCCAGAATACACAGAGATAGAACTTCGGATGACCCCCGGAGACACAGGCAGGCAGCACCCAACGATGGACACCTGGAGACTCGGGGACACTTGCAAAGGGACCCGTGCAGACATTCGCGGCCACATGGCCGTCTGCAGCAAAATGGTGGCTCTGAAGCCCAACACGCCAGTGACCACATGTGGATCAGGGAGAACCCAGTTGGCCATTCACAGCCCTCCCCCTGGCTCCTGCGCCTCCATATCTGGGGCTTTGTGGACGGGAAAATGAACACACACCCTTCTTTCCCCCACCCCAGCTTGGGGGGACGGGAGCCCCGTCCTCAGCACTTTGTTGGAGGAAAACGCAGGTGTCTGTGCCTCCTCTACCTCTCTTGGCCCAGCTGGAGGAAAGTGAGGGACCCCAAATCTGTGCTTCGAGAGCAGAAAAACAAGGACCAAGCCGACGGAAAAGACCAGGCTCCCAGCAGGTTGAACATGGAAGGCAGCAGTCAGACATTCACTACCAGGGGAATTTCACCAGCAGGCACAGCTGTGTGCCCACCCCCTGCACACACCCGCAATGACTGCCTGACCCTGCCAAGTGCCCACATAAGACCCCCCCCCCCACATGCATCCTATCCCCGTGGTGGGCCCAGGTGACACCATTCGGGTGCAAACGCAGAAACGGCTCTGGAGCCACGCAGACATCCCTAAGCCATCATCGGGACCCACCCCCAACCCCAGGCTCTTCGCCCCACTCACATTTGGACACTCATGTACACACACATTCCTGCACACTCCAGAACAAGACTTCAGAGCCCAGCCCCAAAGTGAGCCTGGTTGAGGTCAAGGTCAAGATCAGGGAAAGGGTCAAGGCAGCCAGTGGTCCCCAAAAAGGTATCTGGTCCCCACAGGGCAGTCAGCGCGTGGCTTGTCTCTCCCCTGCCACCCCCTGCCCACGCCCCATCATCTCTGCTGCCCTCTGCCTGGCTGATAGGACCCCACCCAAGGGAAAGGAGCTGGGCCATGAGCCGGCTTCCCTTCTCCCAAACTCTTCTCTTGCTTCCTCCTCCAGGCAGTCCACTTGGACTCCTATGGTTGGGAGGCACTCACTCCACTCTGCCTTCCACCCGCCTCAAGCGGTTTTCCCTCAGTCAGGAAGGCCTACGGGTGATTTAACGATGATAACCAAAATGACAACAAGTCATTCCATTTCTTGTACGTACCAGGCACTGTGCTAAGCCGAACCACAGCCTGAGAGATACCCATTTTGCAGACCAGGAAGATCGTGTGGTTCAAGTCACAGGATTAGAAGATGCAGAGGCAGAGCTCAAACCCTGTGCTGTCTTATAAAAAAAAAAAAAAAGAGCCCAATTCTTGATCTCTGCACCCACAGCCTCCATCTGGGAGCCCTTGAGGCCACACAAGACATTCCTGGCTCGGCCAGGACCCCTGGCTCCAGCAGCCGGCAAGAAGGGAGCATCCAGCCCCCCAGATTAACCCAGCATGCCCCTCGGCTCCAAGCTTGGCCTGGTCCAGCCTCAAAACATCTAACGGAGCCTAACGGAGCCCCCAGCACGGCCCGCCCCATGCCGGCTCCGGCCTGCGCACACCTCCTGTCCCAGAAGTGGGCATGAAGCAGGCAGGGCCGGGGACAGGAAGAAAATGTGCCATACAAGGGGGGCGCTGCACTGTGCCAGGGGAGCAACGGCATCATGGGGACAGCAGGGCGGCCACAGTGACCCAAGGAGACAGCTGAGGCAGGGGCTTCAGGGACACCCCAGCCATTCCCCCTTCCCTGGAAGGAGCGTGTGCGTAGCTGCACAGAAACAGGGGTCCGTGAACATTCTACTGCCCACGTGGCTGTGTGGCAGGAAATGTCAGCAAGCATGCAGGTCTATATATGCACCAAGGTGAGCCAACAGCATTGCGTCTTCCATAAAGGTGTGTGTCTGTCCATCCCTCGGTCCTTGAGTCTATCTGTCCTCGAGTCTATATGAGCGAGAGCGGGGTGCGGGGGGGGGGGGACACACACTTAAGTCAGCCTCTCGCGGACTGTCTCTTGGATATGTCTTCATGAGCCTACATCGATGTACATGTCCCATCACAAGGCGGGGTGTGTGTGTGTGTGTGTGTGTGTGTGTGCGCGCGCGCACGCGCGCGCTGTGGGTGGGAGCGAACACAGGTCCACCATTTCCTGTGTCTGTAAGTGTGTCAATGTCCATGTGTCTGTCTGGATGATCAGCACGAGCAGGTCATTTATGTCCGCATTTTCGGGGCGACGGTGACGTATGTGTATGTCCACGTTCTGGAGCGTGTCTATTTGCCGGGGAAGGGGGTCCCATCCGTCCATCCCCTCCTGTCTGCCGAGGACTCAGGCCTACGGCTGCAGTGGGCTCATGCAGCGCCAGCAAGCGCCCCGCCCAGCCGCCCTGGATTTCGATGCTTTTTCCAGAAGGAGATTTCCCTCCCCCCCCACCGCCCTTCCCCCTCGCCCACAGTGCCTTTCCCCGCCAGGGCCCCGCTGCTCCAAGCTCGTTCCTGCTCAATCATTTATTGACTTTAAAATCGAAGCCAATTCTGGGTTGAAAAAAAGAAAAGGGGGAGAGGGAGAGAGAGAGAGAGAGAGAGGCCACAGAGACAGAGAGAGTCCGAGACTCATGGGGAGGGGAGAAGCAGAGATGGGGCCAGAACCAAAGTCAGAGACAGAGACAAGGAGAGACAGGGACAGTCAAAGATCTAGAAGGACAGAGGCAGAGAGAGAGAGACAGAAAAGGGGCAGAGCAAGCCAGATATAGAGACAGAGACAGAGAAAAAGGCAGAGACTGGCAGGGCAAATTATGGAAGCAGAAAGATTTGTAAAAACAGAGACTCTGGATCCAAGAGATGTGACTGTCGGGAGGGGCAGACCAGACCCTGCTGACCAGCTGACAGCAGCCGCCGGCATAGAGCTGAGGGATGCAGCCCAGAGACACCATGCCCGCTCTCCTCCCCATCCACCCTGGCACACTCAGGCCTGTGACAGAGCTGAGCCCTTGCTCCCTTCTGGGGTATCATAGAGTCAAGCCCTGGCCATGGCCCACGGCCATGGTGTGCCCCAGCCCTTTCCTAGTCTTATCACCAGGGGATCGGCTGGCATTTTCTTTCCCAGGGGCCCAAGCCCTAGCCAGGTCTCAGGGGGCAGGCCAGGGTGCCGGCGGTGTAGCCGGTGGGCGAGGAGACACTCGAGCATGGGGTCTTGATTCCACTAGGCCCCGAACACCAGCACGCAGTCCAGCCAAACACAGCCCCAAAGGCAGCCACAGCTCAGACCCCGCTGGGTGGACGGGGTTGTCATGCGGCCCGAGACAGGGCGACTGGCCAGTCAGAGGCACAGATGCAGGGGCCGGGGGTGGGGGGTGGGGTCCCTCATACTGACACAGTGGCCAGAGTGCCTGCCCACACCTGCATGCACACTGTGATACATACATGTGCGCGTGCACCTCACCAACACTCACGACACCCAGTTGCGAAACAGGAAAACCCGCTTTCTGGGGCACACACATGTCCATACCACGCAGGCCTGCCCACCGCCACCCAGAGGAGCCACAGGCAGACCCCAAGACTGACACACACATACACACTCGCATCTGTGGATACAGGAGTATGGTGTGGCCACGGCTGACACGCAGCCCCTGACATGCTCTCTTGCCCCCTCGCCGCACATCACCACCTGGTAGCAGCCATATTCACTTGGACTCCCACTCCCATCTGTGGGCACGCTTGGCAGAAGGCTGGCAAGGCTCAGGCTGGGCAGAGGAGACAATTAGGACCCCGGGCCCGGCCTAAAGATTCCCCTCACACACGCAGGCCTTGCTGGCAGGCAGGGCTAGGCAGCCCCCAGGTGTCCCCTCTTCCGAGTCTGTGTTGCCAGCAGCGGCCTGGCCCGGCAGGCAGCGCTACCAGGGCCACTGCGGGACTCTGGACAGTTCTAGTGCCCTCTCGGAGCCTGGGGCCACCGCCCAGGGAAGGCGGAGCGGCAGGGCAGGCATCCCCCGCGCTTTTGCCTCCGCGGAGCGCTGCGCAGGGAACTTCGCTGGAGGCGGGACGCGCTCTGCTCTCGCAGCGCGCCAAGGTCGGCTCTGTAGTGCCCGCGGCTGACCCGACGGCGTGGCCGCAGCACCGTCGGCCGCATCCACGGTTGCCTCCCGCCCCTCCCGCCCCTGGGCGGCAGGACAGGATTCCCCCACCCCGGCCCGCCTGGTCCACCGCGCCGCAGCCGGGGTAGCTGGGGCCGGAAAGTTTGCGCCGAGGAAAGTTTGGGGCGGCGGGGGGGCCGCGGCTGCGACGTCCAGGGTCGGCCGAGAGGCGCGGCCCCGGCTGGCAGCGCGCCCGTCCCTCCCTCCCCTCCCCTAACCCTCCGAAATTTGGGAGCCCCGCCATTTTCTTAGCCCCGCTCCCATGTGAGGCCTGAACAAAGACTTTGGGGCGACGCCCGGGCCGCTCGGCCGGCCCCGGGCACCCCGGCTGCACGCAGGGGCCGCCGCCACGCATGCCGGCCGCTGCCACCCTCGGGAAAAGCTGCGCCCGCCCCAGAGAGCGCCGCGGGACCCAGTCCCCGCTCTGCGCCCTCGGGACCACCCCCCTGCCACTCTGTCATCCCCGCAACCACTGCCAGTGGCCACGCTGCCCGGGTGCACAGCACAGTCGCCCACAGGTCGGCGGGAGTCCACCGCACCCCAGTCGAGCGCGCGCGCGCGCACACACACACACACACACACACACACACGCACTCCCGCTCCGCGCTCCAGGGGCAGCGCCACGCACGCAGCCGGCCACCCCCAGAGCCCCCAACAGGAGTCCGCCCGGTGGCCAGGGTCGCACGCGCACCGTGACGCCCGCAGGCGTGCCGGGACTGCCCACAGCACGGCTTGCACCCCTCGGCCGCCC
>NC_064816.1:8504040-8523360 GCF_023721935.1 Panthera uncia | reverse complement strand
CACCCATCCTTTCATTCAGACAGACAGACATATACACACAGAGGCAACACCCATTCATCCATCCAGACGCACACAAACATACACAATATCCATACACACACACACACACACACACACACACACACACACACAGGACATCCATCCTTCCATTTACACACACACACAGACAGACACACAAATCCAACATCCAGATACACACACAACACCCCTCTCGCCATTCATAAACACACAATACCCATTCTCCCGTTTACACACACTCTCGCACCACCGTGGGCACCTCCCCACACCCGCTTCCTTCTGCAGTCACAAACTACATCCAGTCGTGTTCACACAAATACTCGCCCCCGTGTTCGTGCACGTCCGCCCTCAGAATTCTCCCCACGCTGAGACCACCTCCCCACCTCCCGCGACACCCCCCACCCTGTACCCACACCCACCCACACATATGCACGCACACATCCGCTCTGCTCCCCGCTCCACAGCTGCCAGCTGGGAGGATTTTTGTGAGGCAAAGGAGGGGGGGGGGGCTCTACAGGGCACCCGTGCCCCCCACCCCCTCCCCCACAGAGCCCGGGTCTCAGGGCACACCTGGCCTTCGAGAATTCTCGGGGGAGGAGGACACTGCCAGGGGGCTGGGCACAGCTGGGATGCCGCAGCTGGAATCCCCCACATTCCTCCCTGCCGGGACTGCCCACCTGGCTGCAGCTGGCAGCAGGTGTGTTCTTACAATGCAGGTGTGTGGAGTAACGAGGAGGAGGGAGGATCGGGAACCAGGCCGACGGCATTACCTGGCCAGGGCGCTGGGGGTTGGTGGAGGGGAGGGCACTGAAACATCTGGGCTCTGGCGGCCATGCCCCGGGCCACTGAAGGCGGGGCCGGGCACCGCTGGGCTCCGAGACAGCTGGGCAGGCCTCCTGGGGGAGGCGGGAAGACATCTGGCCCACAGGATAAGTGAAAAGCCAGTCTATAGGTGTGGCCAGGGTCAGGGAGAGGGGTGCTCTAGGCCTTCCCGACAGCACTAGGGATCCCCACTCTCCAAGAGGGCCTGACGTCTCCCCTGCCCAGCCTGGCAGGCATGGTCCGCGCCCCAAACCCGGGGTTCTGGCATTGTGCTCGCTGCCCTCACCCCGGGCTGGGAGCCCCTGATGGGTGGGGTCTGAGCCTGAGGTATTACGGGCCTGGCTCCCAAGGCACTCACACCTGGCCAGGCACCCGGGACCACAGCTCTCACGCGAGAGAATCCCAGAGACACACGGGCATACTCAGACGCACAGAGATGCGGACCCTCCCCCTCTGGGGGAGGACATCCAAAACGCCATGATCACACACAGACCCACAAACGCACACAGAGCCACACAGAGAATCCCACCAGACCTTCCCAGATCCATCCACAGAAAAACACCAGGAACGCTCTCACCATCACAGAGACCCCCACAGAGACCGAAACCCACACAACTTGCCAAGACACAAAGACACACTCAGACATAGGCAGCCAGAGCTGTACAGACTCCCAGAGTCAGTCACCCTGAGCCCAGTTACACAAAGTCACGTAGGGCCCCCAAATCCCGTACGGGACAAGCCCATACGGTCATCCACGCCGATCCTCTCAAAATCATCCATGGAGGTGGCACGCGCAAAGTCACACAAAGGTACAGAGATCACATACATACAGACGCACGGACACCCAGAGACACAAGATCGCCTGTGATCACAAATGGTCACACACACAGATAGCTGGTCGCGCCAACACCCAAACACGCACACGCACACACGCACACACGCACACACTCCTAAGTCACAAATGGGAACCTACAGGCCAGCCCACAGCTGCACGCAAGGCCCACAGGCGCATATTCCCACGCGCCCCTGGTGGCACAGCCTGGCCGGGGCCGAGGAAAGGTGGGCAGCAAGGCCTCCTGTGGCCAGCACTCATCTGCAGGCAAAGGGAAGGAATTGGGGAAACGTTTCATTTGCAGCCGGCAGGAGACCCACCCCGCCCGCCCTGGAAACCGAGCCCGGGCTCCTGAATGGGGCCTCTGTATGCTGCCACCGCCCAGCTGACCCAGGGAGTCGGTATGGGGGGGGGGGGTGAGGCTGGCTGCACCGTGTCCCTAGCCAAGCCTCAGGGGCCACCCAGCCACACACCAGGACCCAGGCTGGAGTCCCCCAGACCGGAGGAGCCCTCCCCGCACCCGTCCCCACTGCCTCTGCGGGCCGCTCCCCAAACCCAGCCTGCACGCAGAAGACGGATGAGCGAGTGGTTGTATCTCCAGGTGTCCCTGCCTCAGGCCCACGTGCGTCCCCAGCCTGGGCGGCTGCCCGTCTCCCGCCATGAGGCCCCTTGGTCCAGCGCGAAGGTATGACAGCAAGGCTGTCTGTGACAGCGTGGCTGAGGATGTGACCGTGTAGTCGTGGGTGACAGTGTAGCCGGGCTCCCTGTCGCAGCCTGGGGATGGGGGTGGGGCAGTCACAGCCCCTTGGCTCGTGTCATCACACACACTTGTCACACACACAGCGTCACTGTCACACCTTCGATCGCACAGCCACACACACAGCCACGCTATCTCATCCTCAGTCACACTGTCACACACAACCACACTGTCACACATGCTGTCACACATAGTTATGCTGTCACACCTTCAACCAGCGACACTGTCTGTCACACCCTCAGCCACGCTGTTACATGCAGAGACACCATCACGCCCTCAAACAATTCTGGTCACACGCGCCGTTAGCCACGTGGTCTCGTGCGTCCTCACGGCTAGCCTGGCATGCTGACCCTCACCCTGCACCAGTGTCACGCTGACCAGCAGAGGCGCACTGACATACTCGGCCGGGTCCCCCCTGCAGCTGCGGTAGCCACGTGGCCACGCGGAGTCACCGCCCCCGCCCCCCCCCCACGCGGAAGGGAAGCAGAACGATCACTTCGTCCCCAGGGTGTGGCGCACAGCTGTCCCTCAATCAGCGCTTGAAGCAAACCAGTCCCTCTGACAACACGACAACATACCCCCCCCCCGTCACGGTGTCACAGAGCAGACGGCCAGCAGGTAGGGGCCCCTGCAGAGCTGCTCAAAGACCCTCCGGAGACATACACTCAAGGCCTCGCTATTGCAGGTGACGGGCACACATCTCACGTTGCCGCACAACACCCAGAGTCCCCGGACAGAGCTACAAAGAAACGGTGGGTGACAGCCGCCACCACTGTTACAAGAACATCCTGTCATCCAACAGTCTCTCTCCCCAGTGCCTGTCACAACATTGAGACAGCCCCTTAGCTGTCCCACCCGGCAGCCAAGCGTTCTGACATGGCCCCCACGATAGTCACCAGGATACCCCCCCCAGCTTCCCAAGTCATGGAGACAGGCACAGGCCCACCCTGGCACCCCCCCCCCGACTCTGCTGCAGCCAGTGTGTGGAAAGCCAGGGGGCTAATGGACTCTCAGCTGTAGGCAGTGGGTGTCAGCCCCCCCCCAGTTCATGAATATTCATCAGCTGGGGCAGTCCTGAACCCGTGGGGAGTCGGAGGTCCCAAGCAGCTGGGCACCCCCTTCTGTGCCAGGAGGCCCCCAGGTGACGGGGGGGGCTCAGCCAAGCCCCGGCAGTCCTCAGAGCTCAGCCCCGGTTCCACACACACACACACACACACAAACCTGTGAACCAGACCCCCAGACACACAAGCAACAATCCCACAAATTCAAAACCACACCCAACAACACAGCCGTCCAACACACACACACACGCGCGTCATGCAAACACAGGGGTACGCAGTCACACAACCACAAACACACAGAGACACCACCACCCCCACACTGCATAGACACTATCACACACAGGTGTTTATCACACATATAAAACACACACACACACACACACACACACACACACATGCAATCACCTCCAAACCGCAAGGTCCTTCCCACAAAAACACGCACGTAAGCGTGCAAACATGGACCCACACGTTCATACATGTATAGTCCCACTGACTTTCAAATGCAAACTCGCAGACACACAACCATCCCCAAACGGCAACTTCATGGGCCATCTCGCTTTCTCTCTCTCTCTCTCACTTTCTCTCCCTCTCGCTCTCTCTCTCTCACACACACACACACACACACACACGCACGCACGCACCCACTGCAATCTCACTCTGCGCACCACTGCCGTTTTAAAGAAGGGGAAACTGAGGCACTGAGTTCCTTAAGGCCCCGTGGAGGACGGCCCCTCCTGACTCCCGTCAGAGGCTGCGGCCGGGCGCCCCCTGCTGGTCTGGTCCCTTCAAGAGCGCGCGGGGCGGAGGCGCGCGGGACGGGCACGCGCCTGACGTAACCATGGCATCCTCTTGGCACGCGCGGCCCGCGCGCGGGGAGGGCGGGGCGGGCGCGTTGCCATGGCGCCGACGGGCCGCGTGAATGGGGCATTGTTCGTCGCGGCGCCCGGGCCGGGCTGTCCAGGACCCACCCGGACCCACCCGGTCCGGCAGAGACCGGGAGACGGGGCGGGGAAAGACAGAGATGGAGAGAGATGGAAAGACAGGGAGAGACAAGAGGTAGGGAGAGACAGACAGAGCCGTAGAGGGGAAAAGAAAGACACTTAGAAGAGACGAGGGAGAGACAGATGCGGAGAGACAGAGAGATGATCTGGAGAGACCTGCGAGATGGAAAGACGTGCACAACCGAGGAAGGACTGACAGAGGAAGAGGGCCACGGAGAGGCAGAGGAGGGGATCGAGATGGAAGACGAAGGCTGGGTGGGAAACAGAGGCCCACTGTGCCCGGCGCCTTGCCTGGCAACGGGAGGAGGCAGAGGACCAAGATCCCCCCAGGCAAAGTCGGAGATGCCGAATGGGGGAGCCAGCCAGACGGAGGGTCAGAGAGACCCAGGAAGGAAATAAAGGGGAACCCTCCTAGGGTCTCTGGTCCCACCCACCTCAGTCCCTTCTCCACTCCCTTTATTATTTTTTTTTTCCATTCCCTTCTAGAGGACTCGCCTTCCCCTGCCTGACGCTCTCAGAAGGCAAACCTGTGTTCTGCACATCTTTACACACCCGCTACAAGACACCATCAACACAAAGATCCAGTCCTTGGGGACGCCGCCCCAGACACCTTCACAGACACAGTGACACCTACGAACATGCCCACAGTCACCCAGAGACACTCACAGTCATGGTTACGGCCAGACACACCCATGACAGGAACTCCTGCCCGCCATCAGTGCGACAGTGACACATATAGTTCCATAGATGCACCATCGTGCAAGGACCCTACCAGACATGTGGTCCTAAGCCACACATCACCCCACAGGCTCACACTCCAGGAAACGCTGTCATATGTGCCTACCCTAGAGACAGAGTGCTCCTTCACACCTACACGTCTCCCTACATTCATTGACACCTTCATAGACACACATGTGCCTTCCCCCTGGTCTGACTCACTGACTGGCTCCCTGTCCCCTGGTCCAGATTGGGGGTCTGTGGGGCTGCTGGGTCCAGTTCTCCATGTTTGACATACAGACATCTGTCATCAGTGGAGGTTGGGAAGGAAAGGGACGGAAGCAAAGCCCCACCCCACTCTGCCTCAAAGGGCTGGGTCAAGCCAGGCCAGGGTGTTCCCCTACTCCGGGCTAGCTGGGTCAACTTGGCCCAAACCTGGACCAAGGGTGGCCCCTGGTGGCCATGTGTGGTCTCTGCACCCATCACGTGGGGAGACGGTGGGCGGCCCGATGGCCCAGGCTGAATAGAAGGGCAGAGAGGACAGGCCCAGGCTCAGCCCAGAGCCTGGAGAACACATCAGGGTCCAGAAGCGGGAACCCAGACCGAGAATTCAGAGCTTGAAATCCAGATCACGGTCTCAGAATCCAAAATCCAAAGCTGGATTCCCAGCTACCAGATCCAAGAACTCAGTTCCCAGAATTTAAAATCCAGGTCCGAATGCCCAGAATCTAGAATCCAAAAATCCTATCTTCCAGAATCTAAAGCCAAGGACCCGGAATCCAGATCCAAGAACCCAGAGCCCAGAATCCTCCTGAGAGCCGACTCCTGCCTTCCCCAAGCCCCCCACACTAGACCCTGGGCCACAGAGGTTGTCGAGGGCAAGGACGCTCTGAAGGCACAGGAGACGGGCCCTGCGGTGACCCCACAGAGCCCCTCCCAGCTGCTGTCCCCGTGTGTTGACACACACACACTTCAACAGGATCTTACAGACCCCGCGCCCCAAAACACACAGCCCGTGACCATCACAGGCACAACACCACACACAGCGTGACACAACCTAAAGAAAAGAACCGCCATACGCTCCTCTCCCCAGAGCGTGGACGCATGGGGGCCCTCGCACCCATACAGCCTCAGCGCCACCCCCAGCCCCCAACCATCCCACCGGGCTCAGGCACACAGCCACCATACCCAGAGATCCACAAAAACCCAGGACCCCCAGGGTGTTGTGCTCCGCGTCCAGACACGCTCACAGAATTGTGGAGGCTGTCCACACACGCGCACACACACACACACGCGCTCCCCCAAGCATGGAGAAGCCCCGTGCCTTGGCAGCCATGCAGCCCCTGGGAACGGGACCCCCGGGACAGGGCTTGTCGTGCACCCCCGTGCCCACCCCAGCCCTCCCCTGCCCGGCCGGCTGGCGGGCTTTAATACAGATGCCAAACTCATAATTGTAACTGAGGGTGACAGGGTCACCTTGAGCCCCAGATGCTCGCGCGGTGACAGATGGCGCTGGCAAACCTGATTAGCGGCCCCTGTGCCAGCGCCTGTGGCACCTGCATCCCTCGCCCCTCCCCCGCTCCCCCAGCACTCATTACCCACCCATTACTGGGCCTGGGGGGGGCGGGGGCCGGCTGGCACTGCCCAGGAGGGGGCAGGGACTCCGGGGGCCCCCTGGCACCAAGGCTCCCAGCTGGCTCCCCGGCTGGCAGGAGGTGGGCACAGCTGAAGGGGGGGAATCAGGCGCCTCGTGCCTGCCAGAGCGAGGGGTGCCCGCGGTGCCAGGGCTGAGCTGCCCGCTCGGACTCTGCCTGGGGTTTGGCACAGAAGCCTGGAGGGAGGGGGGGGAGCATGCGCCCCCTGTGGGCCCCTGGTGACCCTGCCCCCCACCCGGGGCCCTTGAAGCAGGGCCTTGGGAGCTGGCCGCCTGGCCCGTTCCCACCCCTCTGTGCAGGCCTGTAGGGTCAGAGGTCGCAGGCTCCCACGCCCTGCTGGCCCATCTGTTTCCTCGGGTCCCCTCCTTCTGCTCCCCTCACCTGGGGCCTTCCTTCCTGAGGCAGGAAGAGGGCTGAGAGGGGCCTGGCCGCCCCCCCCACCCCGCCCCACGCTCCGGGGGGCATTTGGAGTCAGCCCTGACAGCGCCACATGTCCCCACGTCTGTGCCAGACGAGCCCATCTGCCAGGGCCCCGGTTCCAGCCGCCCGAGCCAGGCTGCCCTCATGCGCTGCAGACCCTGTGCCCAGCTAAGGAGGGAGCACCCCTGACGCCCACACCCCAACACAGGGCCACCCGTTCCCAGGGAGCCCCAGTTGGAGGAACACACACACACACACACACACATGCACACATGCACACACGCACAACTGGGTTTGGCCAACCTTTATGGTTCCTGTTCAATACCACACTGTGCGTGGGGCTGTGTGGAAACTTAAGGGAGCGGGGCAGGAGGGGCGCTGGGATCACACGGGTCCTGCCTCTGACTTGGGGGGGGCCCAAGTCTCCCCCAGCAGCTATGTCTGCCTCCCTGTCTTGGTTTCTTGGGGGGGGGGTCCCTAGGACGGGGTCATCCCTGTGTCTCCTGGTCCGTGTGGGACCATCTGTCCTCCCTGTAGCTGGGAGCGTGTCTTTCATTCTAGGAGAGGAGGTCCAGCCTAGGGGTCAACGTTGGGTGCCACACTGTCCAGGATTCGAATGCCGGACCTGCCACTTACTGCTGTGGGACGTGAGCGAGTGGCTTTGCCTCTTAGAACCTCAGTTTCCTTCTCTGTAAAATAGGGCGATACTAACCCCCATCTCATTGGGCTGCTCCGGGGATGACGTAAGTCAGCGTGTGTCAAACGCTTAGCGCAGGGCCTGGTAAACTGAGTGCTATGATTATGAGCGGCCCAGCCCCACAGCTGGGGACGTGCCTGGTGTCCCTGGGAGCAGGGCAGGGATGTTGGAGACCTGTCAGGCTGTCCCTGTGTCCCTAGTCTCTTGACCCAGCGTACATGATCCAGGTTGGCATCTTTCTGGGCGCGTCTGCCCCCATCTCCCCAAGATGTGCACATTTGCGTGTCCCTCCGTCATGCTCAGATCACGCCTTCGGGCTGCACTGACACCCTTCAACCAGCACAGTAGACGTCTTCATCTGTCGACGGGAGCCGGGGCCGCTCGCCCGACACCACAGGACCACGGGTGTCCAGCGTTTTCGAGTGGGCACACAGCTGTTGCAAAGGACGAGTGGGGTGGGGTCCAAGCCGGGGACGTAGAGGGACGAACAGTGGCCAAAGCAGAGGTGGTTTCGGAGGTGAACTGCCGTGCAGCCGGGCTGGGAGATCACCTGGGACAGGGAGATCAGTGGAGTGTGGGGCCAGAATGGTGAGAATAATCTCCCATCCACTCCCACCCCACCTCGAGAGGCCAGGTTCAAATCCTGACTGCCATCGGCTGGCTGTGTGACTTGGGGCAAGCTACCCAGCCTCTCTGGTCCTGTTTCTTTACCTGTGAAATTATGGAAGTTCAACCAGGAAAAAGAGAAATCAACCTACCCTTTTTGTTGTTGTTGTTGTTGTTGTTGTTGTTGTTGTTAATGTTTGTTTATTTTTGAGAGACAGAGCGTGAGCGGGGGAGAGGCAGAAAGAGAGGGGAGACACAGAATCCGAAGCAGGCTCCGGGCTCTGAGCTGTCAGCACAGGAGCCGGATGTGGGGCTCGAACCCTCGAGCCTCGTTTGGTGCCCCAATCTACCCTTTCAACAGAAAGGATTAATACAGGGAAGGGCCGCTCCTCCTGAGCAGGAGATGATGATGAAGGAGGCACCTCTCGGGATAAGGGATTGCAGAAAGGGCTAGCATTACAGGAACCTGGTGGGGATTAGACAGAAAGCCCTAGCCTTTTGCCTAGCACACAGTAAGCATTCAGTAAAAGTACCCCCCTATGGGGGCCCCTGGGTGGCTCAGTCAGTTAAGCATCTGCCTTCAGCTCAGGTCATGATCTCGAGGTTTGTGAGTTCGAGTCCCGCGTCGGGTGAGCTCGAGCCCTGGTTCAGGTGAGCCCCGCTTCTCTCTCTCCCTCTCTCTCTCTCTCTGCCCCTCGCTCACTTGCACTCTTTCTCTCTCTCAAAAAAAAAAAAAAAATTCCTCCTCTGGTCCCCTCCAAGTAAGTGGCTCTATCAACTCGCCCCAACTTCTCTGCTTAAACCCTGTGTTCCTGCCGCCCTGCGAGCCCCGTCCTCCTCAGTCATCCTGCCCCAGCCACCCCGGCCTCTTCCCTGTTCCGACACAGCACCATGCCCACCTCTGGTCCACTGGTCCATTGCCCTTGCTGTGCCCTCCACCTGAGTTCATCCCAACGCATCTTTTCTCAGAGGCGTCCCCAAGGGAAATGTCACCCCCCTGGTGGTCTTTTTCCTGGGGCTTGTAGTAATTTATAGTTGTGTCTCTTCTTTTAATGTTCCTCTCCTAGAATACAAGCTGCTTGGGGACGGGGACTTTCTCTCCCTTGTTTATGGCTGTAACCCCAGCAGGTACATCATAGCAAAAGCTAACACTTACTGACTGAACACTAACACCATGCCGGGACCCATGCTACTCACCTTAGGTGAACTCTCTCCTCCCACAATGCTACAAGCTGGGGCCATTATTGTCCTCATTTACTGATGAGGGAACCCGAGGCTCAGAGTAGTCCCTCACCTAAGTCCACACAGCTGCCAAAGGGGCTGCTGGCCCTGAGAACACCTCTGTGCCACCCCGGGCAGTTGCTGCTCTGGGAGAGGGTACACAGCTGGATCCCAGGCCAGGGGTCCCCTCTGCTGGGCACAGCGTGCGTGGCTGTGCGGGGCAACTGGGGCACAATTCAGGGCAAGGTAACTGGCCCCAGGCCATGCAATCGCCACCGTATCACCTTCGGCGAAAGTTTGCTGAATGAATAATGAGCCAAGGGGGCTTGGGAACTGACACCCTGCGGGGCATCGTTCCAAACACCTTGCGTGCATTCACATCTGTCATTAAGTCTGTTTTTCCAAGATAGGAAACGAGGCTCAGAGAAGGGAAGCCACTTCCCCTGGGTCACACAGAAGTCATCAGTTAACTTGAAGCCAGGTACACGGAGCACCAAAGCCCGGGTTATAAACACATGGCGTGAATTCCCACAGCTCTTAAAGAGCACTGACTGAATGCCCATAACCATATCTGTCTCGTTCTGATGCCCAATAGCCCTTAGGAGGCAGGCACTATTATTCATTTAATCACTCATTCATTCAACAAACACTGAGTGCCCACCGCGTGCCTGGCTCTGTTCACAGGCCTGGCGATGGGGATACAGAAGTGAACAAGGCATAATAATAATTCGTGCTCTGCTGGAGAAGACATCCTAGTGAGGGAGACATGATAAATGCAACCACAAAATCAGTTTTACATGTTAGGCGATGAGGTGTACTACAGTGAGAAATAAAGCAGGAAAGAAGGAACAGGTGAAAGGTGTTGCATCTTTAAATTGTGTCTGAGAAAAAACCTGAAGGAGGGAAGAGAAGGAGCCACAGAATATCTGGGGGTGGGGGAGTGGAATGGCAGAGGCAAAGGGAGCAGACAGTGCAAAGGCCCTGAGGTAGATGTAGCATTGGTGTGTCCGGAAAAAAGCAAGGTGGCTGGTGTGGCAGGAGTGAAGTAGGTGAGGAGAAGAGCAGGAGGAGGCGAGGTCGGGGAGGTGACAGGGCCTTGTGGGCCCCGGGAGGGACATGGCTTTGCTCTGACTGGAGTGGGAGCCGTGGAGGGCTCTAAGCGGAAGAAGGAGGAAATCTGACTCAGGTATTCACAGGTGCCCTCTGGCCACCAAATGGAAAAATAGGCCTGGGGGAGAAGGCAGCCATAGAAGGGCGGGAGACCAGGATAGAAGTAACTGCATGGTTGGGTAGGAAAGGCTTAGGCCTCATCTTCTAAGGGAGGAAACAGGATAAGAGATGTTTAGGTGGAGGGTGCGAGGCCGGACCCCAGATCTGTGCAGGACCACAGTCTGTGCTCTCCGCCAGTGCTGAAGCTCGGCCCTCCTCTCCCCCTGCCACCCTCACCTGGGTGAACGGCACAGCCTTGCACCTCTCCCGGGTCACTTCGTGCGGGTCCAGGGGCAGAGACATGGTGGGGGCCGCTTCCTGCCCCTGCTGCAGACTACCTCTCCCTAGCCGGCCAGTTTTCTGCAGGCCCAAGAAGGCCTTCCAGCT
The DNA here is from genome assembly GCF_023721935.1 of Panthera uncia. NCBI lineage: Eukaryota > Metazoa > Chordata > Mammalia > Carnivora > Felidae > Panthera > Panthera uncia. The sequence continues at coordinate 8,511,957 of NC_064816.1, read as the reverse complement.
GCTGAGGGCAGAGGATTGTACCTGGGAGGCTGGGACCCCTCGGCCCAGAGCCCAGGTCTCATTGGTGGCAGCCCAGAGCCGAGATGGGGGCCCCTGGGGTCCGGGCCTCCCAAAGCCTGTGGGCAAGTGGGCCCCACTGAGCAGGCTCAGGAGAGCAATCAGCTGGCGGAGGAACATCTGTCCGTCTGTCAATCTGGGACTGGGCTCAGGGTCCTGGGCAGCCGACCCTGCTGTCTGGTGGGTGGAACCGAGGCCCTTCGGACCTGCTTTAAATGGCTTTCCCCCAACCTCTGCAAACCCACAGTGGGAAGGAAAATAAACTGAGGCCTGCTGGGTTCCCACCCCTCCCCCCACCAGCCTGGCGGGGGAGGGGAGGGGCTGGGTCTGTGGGTGTGTGGGCCGTGGGGACTGGGAAAGGCAAGTCTGGAAACAGGGACTCAGGGGCACGATGCCTGGAGGCTATGAGGGGGCTCCTTTCTAGGTCTGGGGCACATCCATCCCTCCGTTTAGCAAAATCAGACAATTCCAGCCAGGGCTCCCGGGTTTCAGCCTGAGCATTGCAACTTTTTTTTTTTTTTTAATTTTTTTAAATGTTTTTATTTGTTTTTGAGAGAGAGAGAGAGACAGAGACAGAGACAGAGCATGGGTGCGGTAGGGGCAGAGAGAGAGAGAGACACACGCACGCAGAATCCGAAGCAGGCTCCAGGCTCCGAGCTGCCAGAACAGAGCCCGACGCCGGGCTCAGACTCGTGAACCGTTGAGATCATGACCTGAACCCAAGTCAGACGCTTCACGGACTGAGCCACCCAGGCGCCCCAGCATTGCAACTTTCTGGCTGTGCAACCTCTGTGAAGTCCCTTCACCCCTCTGGGGGCTCAGCGTCCTCTTTGGTTCCGAGGATGAATATAATATGTTATTAACTCTCCCTACCTGGTGGGGCTATTCTGAGGACTCAAAGGAGATAATTTATGCAAGCAGCTTACAATAGAGGCTGATACACAGTAGAACCATGAGTAAACTATGATTAACTTCATTATAGCTGTTTTTCCTTTAGCACCTATTAGAGGCCAGGCGTGATTCCCAGCCCTGGGGACTCGGGTTGGGGGGGGAGGGGCAAGACAGAAATGGGTTCTCGCTGTGGATGTAACACTGCAGTGCAGAAAACAGGCAGTACAAGATACGATGATGTCAGGGTCTGAAGTGTTAGGTTATTTAAATAGCATGTGCCTTACAGGAGTCAGGGCGGGGACTTCTGCCCCCCAGGGTGGTCAGAGAAGGCCTCCCCGAGGAGGTGACATTTTTGCAGAGCCCTGAGGTGGTGCTGGAGGCGATGGGAACAGCCCGGTGGGGGGTGGAGGCTGGAGGGCTGGAAGCACATGAAGAGGGTGGGAGCCGTGTCCCAGGCTTTGGAGCCCTGGGGACGCCTGGGTGGGGGGCCGGGCCCTGGCACCCCCGTAGCCCCCATTTCGCACCCAGGCGAGGAGCTGCCGGCGCAGGGGCCGTGAGAAGCCGCACGGCCGGTCCTTCCCGCGCCCCGCGGGGCTGCGAAGTGCGATGGGGCGCGCTCGCCCTCTGGCGGCGGCTCTCGGGACTGCGCGGCAGCCGCGCCCAGGGCATCTGCCTCCTGGACGCCCCACCTGGAAGGTGCGAGGGTGCTTCCCCCACACCCCGCTGCATCCGAGCTCCTGGGCGTCCCCCAGCCCGCCCCCTCGAAGTCCTCTAGACCCAGCTGATGCCCAGTGCTAACGCCCCAAACTTTGGAGCACCGTTGACCTCCTCGCTTTCTCTGACTGCACCCGCCTCCCCCCATCTGCTATGACGGCAAATCCCGTCTGCTCCAGAATCTACCTACGATCCGTCCACTTCTCACTCCTCTCTCGCCCCCCGCCCAGACACGGCCCCTGTTATTTCCCCGCTTGAACCAGTACGGCGCCTCCACCCTGGGTTGGTGCTCGAGCTCCCAGCACCTCTCCGCAAAGTCTGTTCCCCCCACAGCAGCCAGGAGGCGCCGGTGAGCACTTGGGTCCGGGCACTTCTCTTTGCTCAGAACCTTCCAGGGCTCGCACCTCGCTCGGGTGACAGCCAAAGTCCTCACTGCAGCCCACAGGTGTCGCCCGTCTGCTCCTATCACCACCACCCCTTCCTCCTCTTTCCCACCTTCTCCCCCTTTCTCACTCCCTCCAGCCCCTCCAACTGCCCCCGCCCCGGCCTCCTTCGCTCTTCTCCAGACTCACCAAGCATAATCCCATGATACTACACAGTGGTACAGGGCTAAGGAACCTCTTTTTTTTTTTTTTTTACACGGAAGGATATCCAAGAAAATTAAGTTTACAGGTTTTTTTAAATGTTTATTGATTTTGAGAGACAGCGTGCAAAAGCTGGAGAGGTGCAGAGAGAGACACAGAGAATCCCAAGCAGGCTCCCCACTGTCAGCACGGAGCCCCCACACAGGGCTCAAACTCAGGAACTGTGAGATCACGACCTGAGCCGAAATCATGAGTGGGTTGCTTAATGGAGTGAACCACACAGGCGCCCCCAAGAAAATTGAATTTAAAGAAATATTCGGATGTCTATTACATGCTGACCTTTTGGAGGAGCAGAGTAAAAATTTACAAGCTGGGGGTGGGGGTGGCTTAGTTGGCTAAGCGACAAACTCTTGATTTCAGCTCAGGTCATGATCTCATGGTTGGTGAGATCAAGTTCTGCCTGGAGCTCTGTGCTGACAGCACAGAGCCTGCTTGGGCTTCTGTCTCTCTCTCTCTCTACCCCGCTCATGCACTCACACACTCTCTCAAAATAAATAAATGAACTTAAAAAAAAATTTTTTTAAAGAATTTACAAGCTATGGTTTACTTGTACTTGCATTAAAAATTTTTTTAATGCATGTTAATTTTTGAAAGATCATGAGAAGGGCAGAGAGAAGGAGATATAGAATCAGAAGCAGGCTCCAGGCTCTGAGCTGGCAGCACAGAGCCCAAAGCAGGGATCGAACCCACCAACTGGGAGATCATGACCTGAGCTGAGGTCCCTGCCTAACTGATTGAGCCACCCAGGTGCCCCTGCTTGTATTTGCATTTAGAGTTTACTTGTATTTCCATGTTGAAAAGAGCAGCAAGGTTTTCCTTTTAGGGAGGGGTTTCACTTCAGAGTTTAAAAACCCTTTTAAGCATACAAAACCGAAACATAAGAAAAGAAAAAAGCACAAATGAAAGCAATCTATATACCATTGTCCTGCCCTTTGCTTTTTAGGTGAACTATTTCAGGCATTCAAATAAGTATAGGTAAAAAAAAATATGACACCCCTAAAACATTTTTAAAAAATTAAAAAAGGGGAAAAAAAGGGTGCCTGGGTGGCTCAGTCAGTTAAGCGTCCTACTCTTAATTTCAGCTCAGGTCATGGTCTCATGGTTCATGGGCTCAAGCCCCACATTGGGCTCTGTGCTGACAATGCAGAGCCTGCTTAGGATTCTCTCCCTCTCTCTCTCTCTCTCTCTCTCTCTGCCTCTCTGCCCCCCACATCATGCACACTCACCTGCTCTCTCGCTCTCTCTCTCTCAAATGAACTTAAAATTTTTTTTAATGTTTATTTATTTTTGAGAGACACAAAGCATGAGCAGGGGACGGGCAGAGAGAGAGAGAGAGAGAGAGAGTGAGAGAGAATCTGAAGCAGGTTCCAGGCTCTGAGCTGCCAACACAGAGCCCGACATAGGACTCGAACTCACGGGCTGTGAGATCATGACCTGAGCCGAAGTCAGATGCTCAACCGACTGAGCCACCCAGGGGCCTTAATGACCTCATTTTAATTACTTTCTTAGAGATCTGACTTCTAAATATGGTCACATTCTGAGGTACTGGCAGGTGGCACTTTGACATGTGAATCTCGGGGGGGACATGACTCAGTCCAACAAGGACTGATACATGTTACAATATGGATGTGCCTCAAGAACCTGCAAATGACACAAATTGTCACAAACGGCTCCATTTATATGAAATGTCCAGAATTAGGCAAATCCAGAGAGACAGAAGGGAGTTTACTGGTTGCCAGGAACTGATGGGAGAGGGGACTGGGGAGTGACTGTTCATGGGTATGGAGTTTCCTTCTGGGGCGATGGGAATGCTCTAGAACTAGATAGTGGTACTGGTTGCTCGATATTGTGAATGTACTAAATGCCACTGGATTGTTCACTGCACATGATTGATTGTATGCTGTGTACATTTTAATTTAAATGTAAATTAAAATTTCAACTTAAGACCTGCCCTCAGGGGGCGCCTGGGTGGCTCAGTCGGTTGAGCCTTCGACTTCGGCTCAGGGCACGATCACGTGGTTCGTGCGTTCGAGCCCCGCCTCGGGCTCCGTGCTGACAGCTCAGAGCCTGGAGTGTGTTTCGGATCCTGTGTCTGTCTGTCTCTCTCTGTCTCTCAAAAATAAGTAAAGCTTAAATTTTTTTTTTAATTTAAGACCTACCCGCAGAAGCCTTACCCCTTTTTTCCCCCTTGCTCCTTCCCCCCCCCCCCATCCCACCCTCCCTCCGGCCTGTGCCATCTGGCCGCTGCTGTGTGCAAAGCCCTGGCCAGCAGTGGGGGTGGGGAAGCTAGTTTGTCGTCAAAGTGCCTGCTCTTAACTTCTAAGCTGATGTTTCCCAGAGTGGATCCGAAACCTCCTGACCTGGTAGGAAACTGCTGTTCAGAAATCCTGCACCATTGTGGGGACTTCCTTCCTCTTTCACCATTGTAGTTATTTGTGCGTCTCACCCACAAGACTGTGAGCTTGTCTTTGACTTTGAGGTCAAAGACCAGTTATACTTCATTACCTGTCTCTTCAAAGGTTCAGGAAGTAGAGAAGGTGACCACTGAGTTAAACCTGCACGACAAGAAAGAGCCCACCATATAAAGATCTTGGGAGACAGTTCTAGGCATAGAAACAACAGAGGTGATGCAAAGGCCCTGAGGCCAGTGCGGGTCTGGGACCATGTGGCCCCTCCTGCCACCTAATGGGTCTTTCTGCTTCTCCATGTTGCTCCACTCAATGTCTTTTCTTCTCAGCAGCCAGAGGAGAACTATAAATCATATCCATCTCTTCTCTGCTCAAAGACTCCCCATGGCTCCCCATTGCCCTTGGAATAAACCACATTCCTCACCATGGCCTATAATGCCCGCAGGGCTGGCCCTTGCCTGTCACTCTTCACTGCACCTCCTTCCCCAACCCCCTTCGTTCACTGGACCTCAACCACAGCAGCCATGTGTCCCTTGGCAAATCCTGGGGAAAGACTTGGATTTCTTGGGCACTTCAGGGAAACCTCCTCTCGTGGGCACAGGGGAACACAGATAGGGAGGCTCACTGCAGGATTATTTCTGCAGTGGAGAAAAATTGGAAACAAACGTCCATCAAAAGAGCCTGCTGTAATAATTATAGTTTATTCCTACCATGAACGATATGGAGCACAGATTTTTTTTTAACTTTTTTTTTTTTTTTTAACCACTACGCTCAGTAAGAAATATACTTCAAGGCGCCTGGGTGGCTCAGTCAGTTAAGCGCCTGACTGTCGATTTTGGCTCAGGTCATGATCTCACAGTTTGTGAGCTTGAGCCCCCTGTCGGGCTATTCACTGACAGCACAAAGCCTGCTTGGGATTCTCTCTCTCTCTCTCTCTCTCTCTCTCTCTGCCTCTCCCTGACTCACGCACACTCTCTCAAAATAAGTAAACATTAAAAAAAAAAAAATTGGGGCACCTGGGTGGGTCAGTCGGTTAAGCGTCAGACTTTGGCTCAGGTCATGATCTCACAGTCCGTGAGTTCAAGCCCCGTGTCGGGCTCTGTGCTGACAGCTTGGAGCCTGAAGCCTGCTTCAGATTCTGTCTCCCTCTCTCTGAGCCTCCCCCATTCATGCTCTGTCTTTCTCTGTCTTAAAAATAAAAATAAACATTAAAAAAAAATTTTTTTTTAAATAAGACACATACTTTATACTGTGAACCAGAAGCAGATTATATTTTCCAAAGAGACCTCGACGATATGCCCCATTCTCTGGGCTCTACATACAATCTTTTGTACGTGACCTTGAAAATCCTTTGATTGCATGACAAAGTCTTTGATCCCTCCCCTTGAACCTAGACTTTGTGACTGGCTCCACCAATAGAATCAAACAGAAATGATGTCATGTGACTTCTTTTTTTTTTAATTTTTTTAACATTTATTTTTGAGACAGAGAGAGAGAGAGAGACAGAGAGAGACAGAGCCTGAGTGGGGGAGGGACAGAGAGAGAGACGGAGACACAGAATCCGAAGCAGGCTCCGGGCTCCGAGCCGTCAGCCCAGAGCCTGACGCGGGGCTCAAACTCACGGACCGAGAGATCATGACCTGAGCCAAAGTTGGATGCCTAACTGACTGAGCCACCCAGGCGCCCCATGTCATGTGATTTCTGAAACTCAGTCCTAAAAATGCCACGCACTTCGGCCTGGTTCACTTGGGACCCAGCTACCATGTGGTGAAGCAGCCCAAATTGGTTCACACAGAGAAACCGCTCTGCAGACGATACTCCACCCAACAGCCCAGCTGAGACTTCAGCTGGCGTCAATGATGAGACAGGAAGGAAGGAAGATGCCTGCCGAAGATTCTGGAGGCTAGGCGTCAGGTCATTCAACTTCAAATTCTCCCCAGCGAGGGCCGCAGAAAGCATGGAACAGAGACAAGCCCTCCCCACTGGGCTCCGCCCAAATTCCTGATCAATAACACTCTTTGAGCATAATCAAAACGGTGGTTTGGGGCCAGGTTTTCTTAGCAGCGATCACGACTGGAACATTAGTATATCCACATACGTATATGTGGCAGAAAGTTTTCTTTTACCAGAGGATACTTACCCTTACTACATGTGATACAATCTGGTATTTTTATTCTACTCTTTTTTTTTTTCCTATTAAAAATAACCACTCTACATTCATGTTCATGGAACATTATTCACAGCAGTCATAAGGTGGAAGCAGCCCAAGGGTACGTCGGTGGGCGAATGAACAGACCAAACGTGGTAAACACATACACCGGGATATTATTCAGTCTTAAAAAGGAAGGAAATTCTAACACATGCTACAATGGGGATGTTATTGAGGACATCAGGCTCCGTAAAATAAACCAGCCACAAAAGGACAAATATTACATGTTTCTACTTCTATGAAATCCCTGGAGTTGTCAGGTTCATAAGAGACAGAAATAGAATGGTGGCTGGGGCGCCTGGGTGGCTCAGTCGGTTAAGCGTCCGACTTCGGCTCAGGTCACGATCTCGCGGTCCGTGAGTTCGAGCCCCGCGTCAGGCTCTGGGCTGATGGCTCAGAGCCTGGAGCCTGCTTCCGATTCTGTGTCTCCCTCTCTCTCTGCCCCTCCCCCATTCATGCTCTGTCTCTCTCTGTCTCAAAAATAAATAAAACGTTAAAAAAAAATTAAAAAAAAAAAAAAGAAATAGAATGGTGGGTGCCAGGCTGGGGGAGGGAGGAATGAGGAGTTAGTATTTAACAGGGACAGTTTCTGTTTTGCAAGATGACCGATTCCAGGGATGGATGGCGATAAGTGTTGCACAACCATGTGAATATGCTTGAAGACACTGAATAGTACACTTTGTTACTTTTTTAAAGTAATCTCTGCACCCAACACGGAGCTCGAACTCACAACCCAGAGATGAAGAGTTGCATGCTCCACCAACTGAGCTAGCCAGGCCCCCCTAAATAGGACACTTTTTGATGGGGCGCCTGGGTGGCTCAGTCGGTTAAGCATCTGACTTTGGCTCAGGTCATGATCTCACGGTTCGTGGGTTTGAACCCTGAGTTGAATTCTGTGCTGACAGCTCAGAGCCTGGAGCCTCCTTCAGATTCTGCGTCTCTGTCTCCCCCCCCCCCCCCCCCCCCCCCCCCCTGTCTCTCTCTCTCAAAAAAA
>NC_064816.1:8483533-8503940 GCF_023721935.1 Panthera uncia | reverse complement strand
CCCCCCCCCCCCCCCCCCGGCCCCGCGCTCTGTCTCTCTCTCTCAAAAAAAAACCCGAATAAACATTTTTTAAAAATTAAAAAAATAAAGTGATGATGATGGGGTGCGTGGGTGGCTCAGTCGGTTGGGTCCCTGACTTTGGCTCAGGTCACGATCTCATGGTTTGTGAGATCAAGCCCTACCTCGGGCTCTTGGCCAACCGCACAGAGCTGTCAGCAATCCCGGTTGCTTGGGATCCTCTCTCTCCCGCTCTCTCTGCCCCTCCCTTGCGCACGTTCTCTAAATAAATAAATAAAAATTTAAATAAGTAAGTAAATAAAAGATCTGAAGCAATCCAGTCAAATGTTAATATCTGTTAAGTCTGGGTGATGACGCATGTGACTGTACTCATCTGTCCCTGTGAAATAATTCGTTAACACTATAAGTGACAATGCATAAAGCGAGGCTCTAGGATACATCAGAAACTGACACAAGTTGGGGAAGCAGCTCAGTCAGGGGAGTGGAGGATGGGAGACAGGTGGGCCTAAGACTGCTCACCTCAATCCTTTTTGTTGCTTGTATTTTTGTTTTTTTTCACTTGCAAAATATAATAAATCTACAGGAAAGTATGCAAGCCACACATACACAGCTTAAAAAATACTTATAACTCAGGCGTCACTGTAGCCAAGAAAGAACCCTGAATACAGTCTATCTGGAGAAAAGCAAACAGAACAGGACTGCCCAGCCCAATGACCTGTCACCCTTCCCACCCTGCCACGTGACCCACCAGATGCCTACTCTTCCCCGCCAGAGGTATCCCATGGACTTCCAGAATGATCGCTGCTGCCTTGCTTTCATCGGTCACCCCTCAAGGTGCGCATCCCTAATGACACCACTGGCTCTCCACTTTCTTTCTTTTTTTTTTTTTTTAACGTTTATTTATTTTTGAGACAGAGGGAGACTGAGCATGAATGGGGGAGGGTCAGAGAGAGGGAGACACAGAATCTGAAACAGGCTCCAGGCTCCGAGCTGTCAGCACAGAGCCCCCGACGCGGGGCTTGAACTCTCGGACCGAGTGATCATGACCTGAGCCGAAGTCGGCCGCTTAACCGACTGAGCCACCCAGGCGCCCCTCTCCACTTTCCACAAAAAGGATGACTTGTGAAAACTTCGCACAACGAAAAACACCCCCTTGTGAAAAGGAATCACGTGGGTCCTGCTTGTTACAAATGATGTCCCTGGGAATCACTCGCGTTGCTTGCTGTGGGCGGCTGTAGTCTCTGCGCTTGCATTCCTGTGTAGTATTCTGTTGGTTGAAACATCAAAACCTAGGTCTCCGTTCTGCTGTGAATGGACTCAGGCACCCGCCGTTTCCGGTTTGGGATTGATACATACACGGCGCTGTTACGAGCTAGGGTTCTTCTCCAGGCTTCCTAGTTCACTGCGCAAACTGCGATTCATGTGTGTGATAAAATACATGTAACGTAAAACATACCATTTTAATCATTTTCAAGCGTCGTGTGCAGTGCTATTAAGCACATTGACATTGTTGTGCAACCACTGCCACTCTCCAGCTCCAGAATTTTTTCATCTTCTCAAACAGAAACTCCGTCCCCCTTAAACAGTAACTAACGCCCATTCTTTGTTCTGCCAACCACCATCTACTTTCCGTCTCTACGGATTTGGTTCCCCCAAAGGACCTCATATAAGTGGAATCACACAATATATGTTCTTTTGTGACTGGCTTATTTCACTCAGGATAATGTCTTCCAGATTTACCCATGTTCTTCATCCCATTTCCTTCCTTTTGAAGACTGAAATCCTGTTTTTAAAAAGTAGTGTTGGGCCACCTAGGTGGTTCAGTCGGTGGAGCATCCGACTTCGGCTCAGGTCATGCTGTTGCACTTAACGAGTTCAAGCCCCGCGTCAGGCTCTGTGCTGACAGCTCGGAGCCTGGAGCCTGCTTTGGATTCTGTGTCTCCTGCTTTTTCTGCCCCTCCCCTGCTTGCGCTCTGTCTCTCTCTCTCAAAACTCAAAAACATTAAAAAAATTTTTGTGTAAGTAGTATTTAATTTCTGCACCTTGATCAACCAATTTAAACATTTTTTAAACATGAAAAATTAAATTAAAAGGCATAAAGTAACAAAATATTTACAATAAAATTTAAGATCGAATTTCTACATAAATGTCTTAAATAATCATAGAAATTTAAATAAGTGTTTTAAATAGAAATTTAAACATTTTAAACAATTGTCTAGGTAAGGTTTTACATAATTCTTTAAAATAAAAACCTTGAGGGCACCTGGGTGGCTCAGTCAGTTAAGCATCGGACTTTGGCTCAGGTCACAACCTCACAGTTATCGCGTTTGAGCCCTGCACTGAGCTCTGTGCTGACAGCTCAGGGCCTGGAGCCTGCTTTGGATTCTGTGTTTCCCCCTCTCTCTGCCCCTCCCCTGTTCACCTTCCCCGCTCACACACTCTCTTTCTCTCTCTCAAAAATAAATAATCATTAAAAAATAAATAAAAATCCTGAAATAGTCAAAATCAAATTTAAAGCATAAAAGGAAGCATAACAAATATTTAATGTTATGAACAATAAGTATTTAAGATGAAATTTAAACATTTTAACGAATACCTTAGATTCTAAATATTTAAAATATAAAGTAATATGTAGTTTAAACTTCACATGGAAGTCATATTTAAGTTTGTAAACATTTCATATCTACATTGTAAAATGAAAAATCAAATGCTACTTTAAGAATATAAAATGAAAATATAATGCGATTTTAATAAATAACTGGTAAAAAAAAAAAATTCTAAACTATACTTGAAGACGGATAAAAAACTTTTTACCCCCTCCTCTCCCCAGCCGGGAGCTGGGGCCACGGGGACTCCCCCTCGCCCCGCCCCGCCCAGCCCGTCTCCGGACCTCGCGCGCAGGCAGTGTTGTGGCCAGCCCGGCCGGCCCGCGAGGACCCCGCACAGCCAAGATGGCGGCGTCCGTGCGGCGGGCGCGCAGCCTGCTAGGGCTGGCGACGTCCCTGGGCCGGGGCTCCCGGGACTACCGGGCGCCGCCGCCCCCACGCCGCTCGCCAGGGCCCTGGTGGCCGGACCCGGACGACCCACTGACCCCACGCTGGCAGCTAGGGCCGCGCTACGCGGCCAAGCAGTTCGCGCGGCACGGCGCCGCCTCCGGGGTGGCCGCCGGTTCGCTGTGGCCCTCGCGGGAGCAGCTCCGCGAGCTGGAGGCCGAGGAGCGCGAATGGTGCCCGAGCCTGGCGGCCATGCAGGAGTCGCTGCGGGTGCAGCGGCTGGCGGAGGAGCAGAAGCGTCAGGCCAGGTGTGTGCGGTGGGGTGGGCGCGGGGCTGCGGGCTGTGCCCTCTGCGGCCGGGCGGATGAACTGTTGTGCACGGTGCTTAACTCTATCCAGCGTCCATCGCAGGGGGTTTGCGTGCTGCATGTAGATTTACCTGTATGCTCACCTAGCTACAAGACAGATTTTTGAGTAACAATGCGTTTAGCCACTCATCAAATCTTTACTGAGGGCCTCCTGTGTAAGGCCTTGTCCCAGGTGCCGGGCACAGAGCAGAGAACAAAACAAGATAATTTCAGGTGGGGGCAGAGAACCATGAGGAAGAGAGATAAAATTGAGTTAAAAGTGTGCCTTGGAGAGCGACTTTGGTTTGCAAGACCTCGAACCTCGGTCTCTGAGGACTTGATACTTAGAGACTTGAGTGGCCAGACACAGCCGTGGGGAGATCGTCGGGAGAGTGTTACTGGTACTGGGAACAGCTGGTGCAAAGGCCCTGAGGTAGGAATATGCTTTAAGAACTGCCAGGAGGTCAGTGTGACTGGGGAAGAGTGGGAGGTGATGGGGCCTGCAGTCAAGGGCAGAGGTCAGACTTGGAGACAACTCTGAAGAAGACTTGAAGGATGCAAGACCAGGGGCATCAGGACGGTACCACTTCCCAGAGGGAGTGGGCAGGCAAGTTGGAGGAGCAGGCCAGGCACGTTCCTGGTTTTCATTGTTCATGTCCTCACAATAGCTCTAAGAGGAAGAGGGGATCACCTTCATTTTAGAGATGAGAAACCGAAGCTTGGAAATTTGGAATCACTTGTCCAGTCACCCACGCATTGAACAGTGGATCTAGAATGTGAATCCCAGGCTCTACCCCATCCCAGCGGGATAACCCTGCCATCAGGCTTCAGATCTTTCACCTTCACGTTTCTAATCTTTAAAATGGGGCTGTGCCGCTTAACCAGCTGAGCCACCAGGCGCCCGTGTCATTATTTTTCATCTCTGATAATATTCTTGATATTGAAATCTACTTAATCTGGTATTAATATAGCCACCTTGGGTTTCTTAAAAAACAAACAAATGAAATAAAATGGGGCCGTGCCTCACAACTACTCATAGGACCGGAGGGAAAGGTCCAATCCATTTCTTGCCTTTACAACTGGGCCTGGCATACAGCAGGTGCTCAAGTGATGTCTGTAGGATGAAAGCGCTGTGGGAATGGCCATACGGTGTGTGGCTCTGGGACGGCTCAGTAGACAGCTCAGTGAAATGCTGAGTTGACTCTGGGTCTCCTCCTGGGGGTTCTGGGGATCTGGCTCTCCTGTGCTCAAGATCACACGCAAGTTAGTTCCTCTCTCCTGCCCGTTACTTCAGTTGTCAAGGATTTTTCCCGACAGTTTTAACGAGCACCGTGTCTTCCCAGTTTTTCATCTCCGCGGGGAAGTCAATGTGGGCAGACTAGGGGGTGGGCTGTGGGCAGACGGGTGCTCCTTTTCTGGCTGGGCGTCGCTGTTCTCACCGCCCCGCCCTCCGCCGCAGGGAGCAGCTCATTGCCGAGTGCATGGCCAAGATGCCACAGATGATTGAGAGCTGGCGGCGGCAGCAGCAGGAGCGCAGGGAGAAGGAGCAGGCGGACAAGGAGCGGCGGGCCCAACTGCAGGCTGAGGCTCAGGAGCGCCTGGGCTACCACGTGGACCCGAGGAGCGCCCGCTTCCAGGAGCTGCTGCAGGACCTGGAGAAGCAGCAGCGCAAACGCCTCAAGGAGGAGAAACAGAGACAGAAGAAGGAGGCACGAGCTGCTGCGCTGGCCGCTGCCACAGCCGAAGACCCGGCAACCTCCGTGGCACCCGGTTCCTGACTGGTCTTCTCCCAATAAAACCTGCCGCCTGATGGCCCCACCCCTGATTTTGTCCTCCTCTCTCATCAGGCCCCCTCCTGGGGCCCCTGGTTCCTTCCCAACACCTGGGGCCAGGGAATCCCCCACCTTTCCTGGCTCTGCTCACTCGGGGACTCTGGGCCCTGCTAGCTCAGGCTTCAGGGGGAGAAAGAGAGACGCAGTGGGGAAATAATGGAGGAGCAGATGGCAGAGGAGAAGGCTTCTGTTTACCAACATTAATCTCCAGTAATTAGCCAATTACTAAGGGGGGAAGTGTAGCCAAAACAGACTGTGGTGCTGATGGGGGGGGGTGGGTGGGCAGGGAGAAGCAGCCCTTCCAAGGCTAAATTGGGGCTGGGGCCCACTGCCTGGGAACGAGCTGGCCTCAAAGGAGGGTGTGGAGACGGGGAGCCCCAGTCTGCAGAGGCTGACAGACCACTGCCCCTTCTTGGCACCGCTGTATCACCTGTGCCCAACCAGCCCCCAGACCCAGAGGAGCCAGAGTAGGAAGCCCCAGTAGGCACACACCGCAGGACGAGCGTTTAAAACTTTATTCGCTTCAAAACCTTTATCAGAGACACGTTCTGTCCTGGGGTGGGGGTGGCCTCGACCTCCGAAGCAGCTCTGATGTTACCCCCTCCCCAGGCAGGACAAGCCAGGCCTCCTCCTCCCCAGCAAAGGGATGCAGGCTAGAGGCCAAGGCCAGACTAGGGAAGGGATCCTTAGGCCTCCCGAGGTGCTCACCCGAGATGGAAAGGTTGGGCCACTCCAATGGAGGATCAAAGTTTGGGGCTCCAGCTTCCCCTCACCCTGGAAGAAGGTGGGCGGGGGGGAGGTCTCAGGGGCTCTTTGGGGGAGGGGGAAGCAGGCAGCCGCCTCTCCATCTGGCCGCAGGGAGCTGGGACAGAGGCCAAGAGGGGCCCATCTGTCGCCTCCAGTCCTGCCAGTTTCTTGGAGCAGGCAGGGCTGGGGCGGGGGATCAGGGACAGCTGTCTGGCCTGGGTCTTCTCAGGCCAAGATGGGAATTGGAGCCACTTTGGGAGGATGGGAAGTTGGTTTTTTTTTTTTTTTTTTTTTTAAGGTTTTTGATTTTTTTTTCCACTTCTTAAATAAACATGAATATATATATATTTTTTTCTTTTATAAAACTTTTTGGAGCTGGGGGGGTGGGGAGGTGGGGGGGGGGGGGGCTGGCCTCCCTGCATCACTCGTCCTCAAAGTTCTGACTCAGGGGGAAGTTGGCTGCCAAGTTCTCGTTCTTTTCACAAGCGAAGTAGGCCTGGATCACCAGGCTCTCTGGGAAGCCCAGGGCCTTCAACTGTGGGAAGATGGGCAGGTATGAGCAGGGGGTGAGGGCCCGGCCCACCAGGGAAGTCACCCCTCAGCCAGGCCTCTCACCCTCTCTATAGCTTCCTTCTCCTGTGGCGTCACCTGGATGTAGTTCATCTGCGGAGCCTCCTCACCTATGGCGCCCACCTCACCCTCCACGTCCGAGATGTCTGCCAGCTCCCCGGGGGGCTCGTTCAGCATCTGGATGAACTGCTCCTGGTGCCGACTGATTTGCTGTGTGAGACGGAGAAAACGAGACTGTGACTCCTAGCCCTTGATGCCTTCCTCCCCAGGTCCTTAGCCCTTTTTCATTCATTCAGCAAATATTTAAAGGGTGCCTGTTCTGGCCAAACAGCAACATAATGGTGGATATAGGCCCCATCCTGGTGGAGCTGATGTTCCAGGGTAGGAAGATAGACCGTGAACAAGCAAACGAGTGGATAACGACTTACAATGTAAATAGTGGCCCCAGCATTCAGTAGGGTAAACGCTGGGCTAGAAAAAAAACATTGCCTGCCAGGAAAGGGAGGTCTGTGATCTGTAGGAGGGGAAGGGAAATTTCCTCCAGATAGAACAATTAAGTGCAAAGGCCTGGAGGTAGAAATG
This sequence comes from Panthera uncia, assembly GCF_023721935.1. Classification (NCBI taxonomy): domain Eukaryota; kingdom Metazoa; phylum Chordata; class Mammalia; order Carnivora; family Felidae; genus Panthera; species Panthera uncia. Next base: position 8,496,851 of record NC_064816.1, on the reverse strand, counting down.
TACTTGGCAAATCCCAGAAACAGAAGACCCGTGTGGCATGAACAGAGTAAAAGAACAAAAAGGGGACAAAACAAAAGATGAGATTGGAGAGGAAGGTGCAGGGACCAGACCTGTGTTCTGCTTTCTAGTATGAGGGAACACCACAGTGATGGTTAAACAGCAAAAGATGTGATCCATATACTTTTTAAAAACATTAACTCATCCAGGTGTTCTACAACTCTATTTACATGTGACTTTATTTATTTATTTATTTATTTATTTATTTCTGGGAGGCAGACACAGAACGTGAGCGGGGGAGGGGCAGAACGAGAGGCAGACAATCTGAAGCAGGCTCCAGGCTGTGAGCTGTCAGCAGAGCGTGAGGTGGGGCTCGAACCCACAAACCGTGAGATCATGACCTGAGCTGAAGGCGGACGCTTAACCAGCTGAGCCACCCAGGCGCCCCTATGTGTGACAGTTTTTAATTTCAAGGCAAAGAGTGCTCTTTTAGGAATCTGGCTCCTGGTGCAGCATGGACCATGGGGCAGTGCAGAAGCCAAGGCCTGGGTGGTAGCTGCCAGGAAACCAGGTGGGAGATGAGGTGGCAGCCACAGAGGTTGGGAGAAGGGCTGGGCTGAGTGAGATGTTCTGGCAAGACAGGTGATGGGTGACCCCAGCAAGCCCCCAGGGCCTGAGGCTCAAGCAACCCCAGGCTGGTCCTTGCAGGGAAGGGGAGGCATGAGAAGAGGGTCTGCTCTGAAGTCTTAGACCTCTAGAAAGCACTTTTAGGAGTACCTGGATTGCTCTCAGTCAGTTAAGCATCTGACTTCCACTCAGGTCATGATCTCGTGGTTTGTGAGTTCGAGCGCCGTGCTGGGCTCTGTGCGGACAGCTCGGAGCCTGGAGCCTGCTTCCGATTCTGTGTCTTCCTCTCCCCCCCCCCCCCGCCCCAAAATAAACACTAAAGAAAATTTTAGAAGGATCGTAACATTTGGAGGTCCAGATTGGTCACGTCGATTTGGGGGACATCACTGCCCAAGACGATATGCAGGGAGGACTAAATAAAGACAACAGAGGTGTGCAGCCTGTGCCCTACAACATCTGGGGAAAGTAAAAAGGAGGAGCCAGGACAAGAGACGGAGTGAGAAGTGGAGAAGCAGCAGATGACAGGTCTTAAACCAAGAGAGGGAGACCTTCACAGAGGATCCAGAAAACCCTGTCACACCCAGGGGCCACTGCCCGTGTGCACAGGAACCTTCAACGGCCGGGTGGAGCCTCGTTGAGCACAGTGGTCCCAGAGCCAACTGGGACACGGTGGTTCTGGGCAGTGCCACGCAACCCGGTGGGCGCTTATGAGGCACCAAGTGTATGGAAGCCAGACACAAAGGACCCAGAGGCTGGAGGCAGACACACACCACACCAGCTGCCAGACTACTCCAAACTTCTGGCATCTGCCTCCATTAGAGAGAAGGACAACAGCACTTACACCTCACAGGATGTTTGGGAAAATTACATGAAACCAAGCAGAGCATCATACTGCCTGGAGCATCAGGGGGCATCAGACCTGCTTTCCAAACAGAGACTCCCACATACCAGGCCAGGCCAGGCTAGCTTTCTGGGGCCGTGACACCCGCACGGGGAGTGGAGGTGGTGCCTGCCCTGGCTCCCTCCACCCCCAGGGCCGCACCTGCAAAAGCTGAGGATTCTCCTGGCCCAGCTGCTGGAGCAGGGCGGGCAGTAGTGCTGGGTTCTGCTGAATCACCTGCCGCATGTTCTGGAACTGGGGCTGGTCCCGCAGGAACTCCAGGGGGTTCTCTCCTGCCGGCAGGAGGAAGGTGTGGAGTCGGACGCCATGCTGGACTCCCAGAAGCTCGGGAGCGGGGGAGTCAGATGCCTTGACAGACACCCCACATGCACATCTCCCAACCCGCTCACCTCCTTCCGTGGCTGGCTGCTCCGACACCTGGCTCTCCTGGACAGAACCATGTTCTGGCTCGGGGCTCCCAGGAATTCCCTGTCAGGGGTCCTATTTAGTTCTAATGCGCAGATTGCCCGCTGCCCCCCTCCTGCACGCACGGCCCTGCCCTCCCCAGGCCCACCCCACCCGCTCATGTCCAAGCTCCTGCAGGAAGCCTTTCCTGGCTGGAACCACAACCCCAAAGCTTCTGAGGGCAGGTTTTGCCTCTCTCACCACCCGTTAAGGTATTTAAGCCCGAGTACTCCCTTGAGGCCTCCCCAGGAGGCAGCAGCCCCACCTCACCGTGAGTAGATACTCCACGGCTCGGTGGGGGTTGTTGTAGCTGGCTCTCAGGGCGGCCACGACCCGCTCCCGCTCATAGCCCATGGACATGATCTCTGTCAGCATCGTCTCATACTCAGAGCCAGTCACTGTGGAAGGAGCAGCAAGGCCTGGGTCACCAAGGAAAGGAAAGGACAGCTCCCAGGCCCTCCCACACCCACACAAGGCCCAGCTGCTAGCTGGGGCACCCAACTGCTTCTGCCCTGGGGACCACCCACCCACCTAGCGTGGATGCCGCGTCTTCCTCTCGCCCGCTGCTACCTGAAGAGGGAACAGAGCTGCAAATTCAAGAGAGAGAAATCGGACCCTGACTTCCGGTGCTTGCCCTCCCCCAGGTATGTGGGAACATGTATGAGGGCGTTGGAATGTACTGGGAGGACAGGGCCCAAGTTGGGGCTGCTGCTCCCTTGCCTTACCCTGACACAGACTCCGGGGATGTCGTGGGGACTGATTCCTCTGACGGGCTCTTGTCCTCTCTGGCAGTAGGTGAGGGCTGGGACATGCCTGAGGCAGGGGCCGGAGGGAAGGATGTGGAGGACTCCGGGGCAGCAGTGGGTGAGGCCTCTGGGGGTACTGAAGTGCCTGGGCTAGTTTTGGCCTGTGACACCCAGAAAAAGGAGCAGGCGTCAATATCCCTATCTAGCCCCAACATCCCATCCTGTCTCTGCCCCGCCCTATTCATAGCTAATCTCTCTGGGGCACACAGGCTCTTTACCAACTCCCCAGCTAATTCACCCACCCCCCACCCCCAACCAGCACACTTCACCCACCTTGGTCACCATGACGACTACGAAGTTCTTCTCGTCGATGCGATAGTCCCTGATGGGGACGTCATCACTCAGGATTTTGCCAGCATAGATGAGCTTCTGTCCGGCCACAGGGAAAGCATCACGACCCTTCTCAGCTTCTATCTTCTCCTTTAGAACCTTCACCTGGAAGGAAGGGCACACTCATTGCAAACCTCAAGATTCTTTCTTCTGGGGGCAGAGGGAAGCGGAGGGAAAGACACCACAAGCTTCGATGGCACAGAGGCTAAGCTTCATGGTCAAGAACACCAGATTCAAATTTATTTGCTCATCCCACCATGCAACGGAGCATTTCCTCAACACTTATGACATGCCGGGCGCTGTTCTAGGTACTGAGCACAGAGCAAGGAACAAAACTCATCCGAAGTCCCTGCTTTCGTGGAGATAACACTAATGTGAGAAGAGGGAAACAAAACAAACGTAACTTCAAAAGATGTAAAGTATGCTAAACATAGAAGGAAAAAGAAGTAAGATTCTTCACTGCACGCTGATGACAGCGCTCAGTTTTTCCAAAAACGCCTTACGTACATACTATGTATACACATCACTTATAAAACCTCATTGCTGCATAAAACAGGTATCGTTAGCCTTATTCTATACTTGAGGAAACACAGACACAGAGAAAAAATTAAGTAGCTTGCCCAAAGTCAAACCGTTGGGCTAGTCAAAAAATGAGTGCTTCTTCCTCTTCTACAAAAAGTGTACTTCGATGTCTCCTTCATGAGCTAGTTGTGCAAAAAGTACCAAACAGAGTTTAGACACTCAATATATTTCTTAGGTCCTAAGTGTCTTTTCAACTAAAAACGCAGCATAATGTTTACGCCACGGGCTCTCACCTGAGGCAAAACCAAATTTCAATCTCTATTCTGCTATTACTTGCTTTTCTAATGGTGACAAAGTTTTCTCATTCCTAAATTTCCACATCTGTAAAACGTGGTGGATAAGTCAAGAGTGCTCAAATGACAAGCCTGTTTTGCAGATTTGGTTAGATTAACACTAAAACGCTCAGCGGCTGGTAAAGAACAAACCACCAACCAACAAACATGGATCACTGAAAGTCAAATGGTTTATCATTTTCATCGTCACTGCCGTCACTACTTGGAATCTCCTGGTCACTACTCCCAAATTCGGCCACCAACGTCCCAAGGAGACGCCTGCAAAGCTACGAACTCGGAGCTCCCGTCCGGAAGAGCGTGGCCTGTCCGGGAATCGGAGCCAGCGGCTCCAGCGACCCGCGAGGGCACTGACATTGGAGACGGGGCCTGATGGGTGCCCTGGGGGGTGGGGCCTCGTCCAGAGACCGGCCCACAAACGCCATCAGCACGAGTCGCTGGGGGCTGGGCCGAGAACCAGAGGGAGGCTCGGGAGCCAGGCGAGTAGGGAGGGGTGGGCAGGGCCCTGCCCGCGCCGTCCACCCCGCCCCTCCAGTCGGGAGCCCGTCCTCCCCGCCCCCACCCACCCCCGGCCCCCATCGTTCCCGCCCCCAGGCTCCGGTCCGGCTCCCACCGTCTCGTCAGGCTCCATGCGGATTTTGAAGGTCTGCTGCTGCAGCGTTTTGAGTGTGATGGTGACGGCCATGGCAGGGCCCGAGCGACGCGGCGGCCCCGGGATCCTCACACAACATGCAACTCACGCCGCCGCCATCTTAGCGCCCAGCCGCGCCGCGAGCCGACCGCTTCCGGGGCAGGCGGTGCGCGCGCCGACCACCAGAGCACGTGACCTGCGCGCGCCCCCTTAGCCTTGGTAGGCATGCGCAAGAGAGAGCCCTTTGGCCAGGCATGCGCAGACTACAGTCTGCGCCCGGGGTCCCGGCGAGCCGCTTCTCAGTCAGCGCGCATAACGTCACGTGGTTTCCTGCGAGTGACGCCATGCCCGTTAGCGGTGACGTCATACAGCCACAAAATGGCTCCGACGACCCCACTTTCGTGCTCCTATGAGTTTGTTGATTACATTGAACAGTTTTTCATGTACTTATGGATATTTATATCTCTTCCATAAAAACTTCATTTTTGTCTTCCAAATGAGTTTTATTCTGGTCTGGCCACCCTCACAGGAACCCTTACTCAGGGCTGGAAAAAATACTCCAAAGGTCACCAACAATTAAATAAAAATTCGAGAAACCACATTTGGCTGCGGAAACAGGAACGACTGGCATTTTGTGGCCTCATTCGTTACTGAGGGAGAGTTGGATTTTGGGAATGAACCTACAGTACTAGTTCCTGGGTGCCCCATCTCTCTCTTGCTCCTTCCCTGACCACTTTGTTCACCCCAGTATCCCCAGTCTGACCCAATTATTTAAGTAAACTTTCACTTTTCAAGGCCTCCCTACACTGAATACAGAATCTCTCCACCAACTTTTCCTGGATACATCAATTCTAGAAGCCTCCCAAAGGGGTGGGGCTGGACCACAGAACACAGTAGGGTAAGCATGGTGAACCATCCAATGAATATGGACTTGAAGGATTGCTTAGCCTAAGCTGAATATGGTGTTTTGTGGGACTGGTTGGAAGCAAGGTTGGGCTTATCTCCCAGTTACTAGGTGGCCTTCCCATCCTGAATCACTTCCTGCCTCCAAACCTGCTCTTTAGTTTCCAAACACTCAACCCAAGCGCAGCACCAGGCAGTTACCAGATACCTCAGGCATTGCTCAACTGTAACAAGGTCCTGCTGTTTTTCTCCTCTACAGCACACCAAGCCTAGATGTTTCCACCAGAGGCCAAGCCGTTGAGGACTTCTTGCCTCTCCCCTGCAACAAGGGACATGAGCTCCAGCCTACTTACAGGACTTCAGTGACAGCCTTGTGGTCCCCAACAAGAGATGGGCCTAGGAGAGCCTCAGAGGCCTAGACTTCCTTGACCGGTCATCTCTGTACCATCCCCCCTGTGGGACCATCTCTTTCCCTCCGAGAATTTAAAGACCACCATTAAAGTATTTACCACCTTTGAACCTATATTCACGATTATAAAAGGAATAGCTTTCAACACCAGCTGAGACTTTTACAATGTGGTTAAGGGGCTCCTGGACCGCTCAGGTCACCATCTTGCAGTTTAGGAGTTCGAGCCCTGCGTAGGGCTCTGTGCTGACGGCTGAGCCTGGAACCTGTTTTGGATTGTCTCCCTCTCTCTCTGTGCTGCCCCACCCCCCTCACTCATGCTCACTCTCTCAAAAATAAACGTTAAGAAAAACTTTTTTTTAAAAAATAAGTATATATGGATGAGTGTCCAATGGATGGCATGAAATGGTGCTAAGGTGTGGGTTCATAGCCCTGCTCTATCTCTTACTGAATTCTGGCACACAGCCTCAAACCGAACTGGTATTAGAAACAAACACCAATTCGGTGCAGAGACTCAACGAGTTCTCATGTGGAGTATCTGTAATGGCACTTAACAATTGCTCTCCTCCGACTGGTTTGGGGTTGTGGGGGTAAACAACAACTCCTATCACCTTATGAGACATTTAATCAACACTTCAGCTGCTGAAAAATGAGCCTTACTCGAGTCCCATCCCCCAGAAGGAGACACAGGAGGAAGACACAAAACTTAATTTAATAGAAATTTTGTTTGTAGTTCTTACATTCTCAGTGTGACCCGAGCTGGAACCCACTGCCCCACCCAGAAGTGGCCCAGTCCTGGGAGCAGGGGAGGAAGGGAGGTGGTGGGTAGGGGTCAGAGCTCAGGCCCTAGGAGCCCTGTTATTCCTCAGTGCTGGGGGGGGGCTGGGGATGCCACCCTCTTCTCCTGCCCCCCTCTGGGATCCAGGAAGGAGAGCAGATGGAGTCTCGGGCCTGGGGCTTCTCCTCCACATTCCCCTGCCCCCTCAGGTTGGAGGAGAACTAAGGGATCTGGGGAGAGAAGGGGACAGAAGAAGGCAAAGATATCAATCAAGAAAGAGGAGGATCAGGAATAAGGACTAAGGAGAATCAAAGACAAAACACCAGTTTAAAAAAAAAAGGGGGGGGGGGGGAACAAAACCAAAATCCACCCCAAATCACAACCCGCCTGGAAAAAATGAAAGTTCTCCAGTCTCATAGAGACATTATTTGGCGCAGCCGGCTCTGCGGCGGGAGCGCTCAGGCCTCAGTCCAGCCCTGGAGGCGGTGGTGTGGCCCCTACAGCTCGTCCTTGGCCTGGCCAGTGGCAGCATCTTCCTCCTCCTCTTCCTCCTTCTCATCCTCGTCCTCGTCCTCCTCATCCTTGTCTTCCTCGTCTTCCTTGTCTGCCTCCTCCTCTTCCTTACGCTTCTTATCCTCCTCTTCCTCCTTTAGTCTCTGTTCCTCATCTTGCTTGTCCTTCATCTGCTTTTCCGCCGCCTGTACACACACCACACCCGTACTTCAGGGCCGGGCCCCCACCCACCAGACCTGCCCACCCCCTAGCCCAGGATCAGACCCTGGTCCCACCTTCGTGACACCCCAGGTCTCGTTTCCAAACTCCTCTGCATACGCCTCGTCGTTGGTGATGAGGAAGTTGTCAAAGATGGTGCCAGACTTGACCTGGGGGGCAGGAGGATGGGTAGGTGGGTGGTCAGAGGGGACAACACTCCCACCCCCTCTGTTCCCAGGACCACTACACAAGGCCCTTCACTTTCTTCATCTGTAAAATGGGGGCTCGGTCCCTTGTTCAAATATTTTTCCAGTACCTTCTACCACCCAGGCACCATTCTAGGCACAGAATATTTGTCAGTGAATAAAACGTCAACCTGGTCTCTCTAAAATTAATTTTCTTCCTTTGATTTTTTTCTAAAAGTCACATTTATTTATCTGTTTATTTATATTCTTTCAGCAAGCTCTAGTCCTGACATGGAGCTTGAACTCACGCCCCCAAGTATCAAGAGTCGCATGCTCCACCAACCGAGCCAACCAAGCGTCGGTGAAACTAATTTTCTAATGGGGTAATCCAATTAACTTCTAGTTGTTGAGGACAGTTGAACAAGCTCCTTTGCATAAAAGGACTGAAAATGGTAGCTGGCACATAAATAAGCAAAACCTCAAAGAGTGTGCTATGAGCGCTCCATAAGACAGACCACGAAATTCTTCAGAAAAAGCACTACTTTTGGATCAGACCAGCTCGGGGTTGAATGCTACCGTCCCTTTCCTCCTGGGTGACCCTGAACCTGTGAAGTGCTCCAGGTATCCCCTCGGTCTCACCTGCCAGAGATCTAAGCCCAGGACAGCAAAGTTTTCATAGGCATAGATGTTGCTATCAGGGGAGTACTCGGGGTTGTCGATCTCTGGGTGGATCCAAGTGCCCTTGTAATCTGGGTTGTCGATCTGCCGGGGCTTCCACTCGCCCTGCAGAAGAGGAAGGTAACCAGTGGGTGAGTGGGGGTCAGCATACTCCCCACTGTGCATCCCCCCAACCCCGCTCAGAGCCCCACCTTGTACTCAGGGTTCTGAATCACTGGTGGTTCCCACTCTCCGTCCATCTCTTCATCCCAGTCCTCTGGCTTTTTAGCATCAGGGTCAGGAATGTGCTCGGGTTTGTCCCAGTCCTGAAGGTACACAGAGAGGTCAGTCAACCCAGCTGTCCTCTACACCCTCCATGTAGGGAGAACCTGCCCAAACACCAACCTCAGGCTTGGAGTCTGTGGGGTCATCAATCTTGGCCCGCTCGTCCCAGTCTTCAGGCTTCGCAGCATCAGGATCCTTTATCTTCTTGGGAGGCAAGAAGTCCCAATCATCCTCCAAGGAGCCCGACTCCACCTGGCTGTTGTCGATCTTCACCTCATAGGTGTTATCCGGCCGCACAATCAGCGTATACAGGTGTGTGAATTCATCATCCTGAAGAGAGTGGGAGATGAGTGGCCCCGCCCACCAGGCTGGCCTCTGACACTCCCCTATCCGCCTTTTGTCACCACCCCCAGTCACACCTTGCAACGAATGTCCTTGTTGATCAGCACGTTCTTGCCCTTGTAGTTAAAGATGACATGAACCTTCTTGGTGCCAGGGCCACAGATATCTGGGCCTACGTGAAGAGTTGGTCCAGTTAGAGCAAGAGGATGCCCACCGTAGCAAAGCCCCCCCCTCCCCCCCCCCCCCCCCCCTTTACAAACCAAGACTTGGTTCTTAAATACAGATCTGCAAAGGGTCACAACACAGGAATCAGCCTCTGACGGGCTCTAAGGGGCCGTAGGTGGAAACTTTCAAAAAGGAAATAACCAACCAACCAACCAGAGCTCTAGAATCTGATACAGCTAATATCAGGAAATAACTACATAAAACACCACAAATTAACAGTTTCACACCAACAAATAACAATGCAATCCTCTTGTTTCCCCTCCCAAGGCCAGCCTCAACTACATAAATACAGTCCATATCCTCAAAACTACCTGTCACCAGCTTTAAGGGTCCTTGACATTTAAGTCTCCCTGTAACTAATCAGAGGTCAGCACCAGGGCGGGGCCCCTCACCAAACATGATGTTGTATTCAGAGTCTCCGTGCATGTCCGTCTGGTCCAAGCCCTCTGGAAATAGCTTCACGTAGCCGCCCCCACAGTCGATGTTCTGCTCGTGTTTTACTGTGAACTGCACCACCAGCGTCTGGCCCTTGTTGCTAAAGGGCTCAAATCTGGCCGACAAGGCATAAAAGCGGGCATCCTGGCTTGTCTGCAGCCCTAGCAAGAGACCAGAGTGAGGTCATGGCTCAGCCCCAACCTCCATAGACCCTAAGTATTGGCCGTACAAACCACTGCCCCTTCCTCCCCCCCTGCCCTGCTCATGGGGATCCCAGGCTGTGTCTGTCGTGTGCAAGAGCTTCCTCCAGGAAGTCCCCCTGAATCCGATCACCGCCCCCCCCCCCCACCTCCGCCAGGCTCTTACCTTTATCCTTTTCCTGGTCACCGTAGAACTTGCCGGAACTCAGAACAAATTTACCAAAATCTGACTTGTGTTTGGATTCAATCCAGCGGTCGGTCCACCCCTCTAGAGGATCAAAGGGGCAGGCTCAGTGCGGCCGTACTGACCCACTCCACCCCCACCGAATATCTGCCAGTAGCCTCAAACTGCTGCGGATTGGAAATGGGATAACCCCCGACTGCCCCCACCCCAACCTCTAGTTTGACACTTCGGATGGCTTAAAGGATCCTCCGCCAAACCCTAACTCACGCCGCGAGAGTCCGCTGCACCCTCGACGCTCCCCAAGGGACACACAACGGAGGATCGCCTGCGGCTTTAGTCCCCGGAGGCCACCGTATTGGCCCTCTAAGCAGTAATTACAAGCGACAACGCAGATCTAGGCTGGGGGACCGCTTTCGTCGTCGCGGCGGCCTCGAGGCGGGACCAGGCCTTACCTCCGTCCAGAAACTGCTCCTTGAAGTAGACGGTGGGCTCGGCGGCGGCCAGGCCGAGGAGGCCGAGCAGCAGCGGCACGGGTAGCAGCATGGCGGGCCGAGGGGGCGGCGGCGCGCGGACCCTTTAAACCTCTCCCCCGGCGGCGACTCTGCAGTAGGGACGGACGCTGCCGCCGGCCGCGCGTTTTTATACCCTACTGTCTCTCAAACCAACCTGGCCCGGCCTCTTGTCCCGCCCTCCGCACCTTATGATTGGTCAGTGGTCACGGCCCTGACTTTCCATTGGGTCCTTGTCGTCTGAGCAGGTTAGTATGTGCCTCGGAACGCAGGGTTCCCAGATGGCCGATTTCTATTGGCCATACAACTGGCCAATGAAGGACGACCACGCGTTGTGGGGGCCGCCCACCGATGTGGTGGGGGCCTCGAGCCCCTCTGGCCAGGTCATGTGACCAGACCTCGACCCAACCCCGCCCTAGCCCGCGCGCTTAGTTCCCGATCTGGGAGTTTAAAGAACGCGCGCGAGTGCCGCTGTCACTGCTCAGGACCAGGGTCCTGCCCCAGCTCGCCTTCTCTCGTCCCCTCTGCGGGTAAGGGTGGGCAAGGTTTTCCCAGCCACTTTCTACCCTGCAGTTGGGGAGCCCCTACTGACGCGTTCGCTCTCGCTCGCCCCCGCCCCGGGCCACGGTGGGGCAGAGGGCGTCTGAGCTCAGAGGCCGAGTCCTTGGGTCTTCACTTCATCCCGGTGCCACAGCCTTGCAGGCCAGAGAGTAAAATGTTAGCTCTCTCCCCTCTGGCCCCTAGTGCCCTGGCCGCCTGTCAGACTGCTGCTGTGTGACCGGGGCAAGTCACTTAGCATCTGAAGACACAGGAGCCCCTAAGAGGCTAGGAGGAGAAACTTTGGCTCGTGCCGCCCTACAAAACCGCTTTCAGTGCTGTTAGGGTTGTCCTGGGACAGAGGGAAGGAAGCCCAGAAGGCTCCAAGATGTGACTATAGGCTGTGGTTCCCAGAGTGGGGTAGGGTTGTTCCTCTAATTGCGGCCTCTCCTTTACCCCTCCCTCAGCCAGTAAAGGGGTCGCTGCCTGTGGTCTCCCACAAACGGCCTGGCTTTTGCAATTAAACGGCTAAAGAAGAGAGGATGGGGGTTCCGTTGGGGAGGAAAAAAAGAGACAGATGGTGGGGAAGATAAAGTCCAAGGGAGATGGGCAGGACCCCTGAGTCTAGAGTCTTCTGAAGCCAAAGGCACGTGACTGACAGTGACAGACACCATCTCCCTGCCCGCAAGCTGCAGGAAGCAGGAAGGAAGGCTGGGGGTTTCCCAAACCCTGAGCAAACAGGCTCTGGACCTGGGAACCTGGGCTTGGAAGGGGGAATCCTGGCAAAAGCCGGGGGGGGGGGTGTGCTTTGGGGATAGTGGTGGGGACTCAGAAAAGGGAGGAATAAGGCGTCTTGGAGAAGTTGGGGTTCTGCCCTGCCCCAGGCAGTATCCAGTATCAGCCAACCTGACCCCCCCACCAATCCCTGGTCATGAGGAGCCCCAATCTGGGGTGGCCGCTGCAGGCCTGCCACTGACCCTCCAGCCTTCCCTCCCTCCCGCCATATGTCATGCACACATGAGCTTGGTGCTTCCTGCTCGATTGTAGACACTCTGACGGTCTTATTCACTTTACCATCCCCCAGTGTCTCTTGCAGCACCTGGCACCCGGCAGGCTTAAAACCTACTCGCTATGTGACAGAAAGAAGGAAAGACTCTTGGAGGAATTCAATAAACAAAACAGGAAGAAAGTGCTTTGAAGCTAAGAAGGGACTTTGAGGGACACATCCTGAATTTTTATCAGGAGCTTATCATAGGGTCAGGATTGGGTGATGTGCGTAAACCCATTTTCCAGGCTCAAATAGTAATCGTGATGGTTAAATGAGTACAGGTGTTCTGCTTAGAATCGCACTTGTCACATGCTCCACACAGTTGACTCTTAGCAAGTACGTGTGCGTGTGTGGGTAGTATTTTCACTTAAATAACCCGCGTTTATAGCATCTCTATCCAGGCAAGGAAACAGGCACAGAAAGATTAAGCGATTTGGGTGAGTGGCATAAATGGGATTAGACTCTACTTACACTGCCTACTATAATCTCCACTGGCCACACGTGACGGTGGACCATTTGAAATGTAGCTTGTCCCAACCGAGATGTGCCATAACCGTAAAAGCACTCATCAGATTCTGGAGACTTAGTGTGGAAAAAGAATGTGAAGTATTTCATTAGTAATTTTATAGTAAGTATGGAAATAATCATTTGGACCTGGCAAGTTTGGTAAATTCTTCCAATTAATTTCACCCACTCTGTTTTTGACACTGCTACTAGAAAGCTTAAAATCAGATTTGTGTCCCGCATTCTATCTCTATGGGCCAGAAGTGGTTTCGAGTATGCATTATTGCCCTGACATTGATCTTCTCCGGGCATTCAGGGATGGGGGGTGGGATCGGAGGTGTTTATAGTTTCTGGCACTATCTCTAGCAACTGTTTGTTGCTAGAACATACCACCCTCTGGAGCCTCCATTTTCACGTTTGTGAAATGGCGATGATATCAATATCTGTATCAAAGTTTTTGGGAAAATGAAAAAACACACCTGAAGCACTTAGCACTGGGCAGAGCACACAGGGATGTCCATGTAGGTTAGCTGCTACCTTGACTGTAACTATTTTTAGTTGACTCCCTCTCCCCTTTGTATATAAGGATAGTCCCTACCTAGTCTCCCTTTAAAAACTTAAAAGGGCGCCTGAGTGTCTTAGGTAAGTGTCTGACTCTTGATATTGGCTCAGGTCATGATCTCACAGTTTGTGGGAACGAGCCCTGCCGGGCTCTGCGCTGACAGTGTGGAGCCTGCTTGGGATTCTCTCTCTCTCTCTCTCTCTCTCTCTCTCTCTCTCTCTCTCTCCCCCCCCCCCACT
>NC_064816.1:8457782-8483433 GCF_023721935.1 Panthera uncia | reverse complement strand
AAAAAAAAAAAAAAAAAAAAAAAAAAAAAAAAAAAAAAAAAACCGGCTCTGCGCGGGCGGTGTGGGGCCTTTGTTGGGTTTTCCCTCCCCTTCCCCCTCCCCCTCTCTCCCCCTCCCCCCCCCCCCCCCCACTGTTTGTTTTCTCTCTCTTAAAAATAAACACTAAAAATTAAGGGGGGGGGACCTTAAAAGTAGTTGACCAGGGAATGACTGTCCCTGAAGCCCACCACCTACAGCCCTCCCACAGGCCAATACAGAAAGGCAGGGGGCTCCTGGGCACAGAGAGACAGAAGTCCAAGGTCACACCGCCTGCTGGAGGTGGGGCTGGGTGACACTTAAAACAACTCTGTGATTCTGTCCTTGAGGTTTGCAATTTGGCCTCTCTAGTCCACCAATCACCACTATTCCAGCTAGGGTGGAGGTGGCACGGTGTCCCTCCCACCCCCTCAGGGTCCAGCGCCACACTGAAGATGGCGGCATTCTGAGCCCGGCACAAGGTCCGCCACGCTCAAGATGGCGACACACACTCCCGGCGCCGGTTCCGGTTCCGGTTGTTCAGGCTCCGGCGGGATACGCCGAGCACGCTGGGCACAGCCATGGCGGACGGCCCGGTGGCGGAGGTGCTGCTGAGGCAGCTGGCGGCGGCCGATGGCGGCCTGGACAGCGCGGAGCTGGCGGCTAAGCTGGGCGTGGAGCACCAGGCAGTGGTGGGCGCCGTGAAGAGCCTGCAGGCGCTGGGAGAGGTAAGTCGGGCCCGTGATGCCTGGCCTTCTCGCTTTTGTACCTGCAGTCCTCTTGCCTGGAAGGCACTGCTTCTTGAGGAGTCCTTCAGGAGTCCATCCTGGGGTGCGCGGGCAGGGAGTCGGAAACAAGTGAGAGCCCGGGAGCGCTGACGTTCCGTTCGCAGTAAATGTCCATTGAGAGAGAGTTGGCGGGGGCGAGGGGCACGATGGTGGACCAGGAAGAGGCGGTGCCTGCCCTCGCGGAGATTGCGATCTAACGAGGGAGACCCTCAGGTGACCTGCAGAGTGATGGAGGGAGCACAGGCAACCCAGAGGTGACAGCTGGCCCAGCCTGGGGAGTCAAAGAGGACCTCCTGGAGGAGGTGGCAGCCGAGTCGGGCCTCTGCACTGAGGAGGAAAGCTTCAGGATCAATGGTGGGAACGGGAAACAGGCGTAGAAAGGCATTAGTAGAGCCAAAACTTACAAGGCCTCGTAGGTCTTTATCTCATGGGAGTACTGGGAGAGCTGGAACCAGTCAGATGTATGTGCTGTCTGCATCACTTTGGGGAAGGATTGGCAGGGGCAGGACTGGTGGTGAGGGGAGGAAGGCAGAGGCTGGCACATCCCCAGGGTAGAGGGCATGGTGTCTGGCTGTAGGGAGGCGGGTGGAAGGGAGAGGGGATTCCTGGCAAGGCAGGGGGAGCGTGGATGAAGCCCAGCCTTTTTGACTTGGACAAGTGAAAGGTGATAGAGCCATAAGAGGAGATTCCGAGAGGCCTGTAGGCCCCCCAGGAGGCTGGATCCTCAAGGCTAGGAATCAGAAAATATAACTGGGGTATGTATTCATTGAGCTCATATTCTGTGCCCCACTTTGGTCTCAACTTCATTTATCATCTAGTCCTTGCCATAACCGGAGCATGATAGCACTGTTACGCCCGCTTTGCAGATGTGACAGTTTCTGAGCACTGGTCGGTAACTTGATCAGCGTCATGAGAAGGGACAGGCAAACCTGGATTTGAAATTAAGCATTCAGGGGAACCTGGGTGGCTCAGTCGAACATCTGACTTCGGCACAGGTTATAATCTCCTGATTCACGAGTTTGAGCTCCACACCTGGCTCTGTGCTTACAGCTCAGGGCTTGGACCCTGCTTCGGATTCCGTGTCTCCCTCTCTCTCTCTGCCCCTCCCCAGCGCGTGCTATGTCTCTCTCTCAACAATGAGTAAACATTAGCAAAATTTTTAAAAGACAAAGAAATTGAGTATTCAGGCTGCAGATCCTGAGGTTATCAGTGCAGGAAAGGTATCTTGGGTGGGGTGACAGTACCTTGTTTGATGTGAAATTGACTTGTGCTGGTCACAGAAGGTTAAATAGTGGCTATTTAATGTGGTTCAGTCTAACAGCAGAGATGGTACTAACAACGATAGGAACAGTGGTTAGGATTTATGCAGCATTTGCTGCTTACTGAATGCGTTACTTGTCAAGAAAACTTCCTGTGGTAGAGCCCATCACACCCTTCTCTTGTGGATAAGAAAACTTGCTCAGGGAAGTTTAACAACTTTCCCAAGTTCACACAGGGAGTGAGGAGCAGAGCTGGGAATTAGAATGAAAAGGGAGCTAAGCCCTATGGGCCCCAGCCGGCCTTGCCCCTCTTTACACGACCTGGACCCATCCTCACCATGGAGCTTTGGGTCCCTGTGTGTAATGTGGACACGGGGGCCCTTCTCTGACACTCCGGGCGCTGAGATGTGAACACGTCAAATGTGGAGACAAGTCAATTCACCTGGGACCTTAAAAATCTTTCTTGGATTCGAAAGCAGTCGGGTTTATTTTTTGGCTAGGTAGCATTCTTAGTACTTTACCTCGCTCTGGGAGGTGTGAGCCATCTCTCATCTGCATGTTACAGAAGGGAAACTGAGGCTCAGCAAGGGGCAGTCACTCAGCTGGGAAGTGGTGCAGCTCGGATGTGAGGCAGGCTTCGGGCACTCTGCAAGCCCAGTGCTGCGGTGAGGGCGTGCCTGGCTCTGAACCCTGTCTCTGTGCGTGCCCCCTCCCCCACTTCCCTGCAGATCATTGAGGCTGAGCTGCGTTCCACCAAGCGCTGGGAGCTTACCGCTGAGGGCGAGGAGATAGCCCGGGAGGGCAGCCATGAGGCCCGGGTGTTTCGCAGCATCCCCCCGGAGGGCCTGGCCCAGAGCGAGCTTATGGTAAGGGCCTAGGGACAAGGCCCAGGGAGGTGACGGGGTCAGGTGGCCCCGTGCTCCACTTACTGTGGCCTCACTCCCCCAGCGACTGCCCAGCGGCAAGGTGGGCTTCAGCAAGGCCATGTCCAACAAGTGGATCCGCGTGGATAAGAGTGCAGCTGATGGGCCCCGTGTGTTCCGAGTGGTGAGTCCCCGCGTACAGGCGGGCAGGTGTGCACATGGGCACCTGGCCCTCACAGTGCCTCACCCCTGTCATCATCACGGCAGGTGGACAGCGTGGAGGACGAGGTGCGGCGGCGGCTCCAAATGGTCCAGGGTGGGCAGGCGGAGAAGCTGGGTGAGAAGGAAAGGAGTGAGCTCAGGAAGAGGAAACTGCTGACCGAAGTGTGAGTGGGTGCCCCCTTTCCATCAGCCATCACCTGTGTGGCCCCGGAGGAATGGGGGGAGGGAGCCGTCCTGCCCACACTGGGGCAGTGCCGTCAGTGTCCTCCAAGCTGTGTTTTACCCTATGGTTGTCAAGCACTCATGCCAGGTTCGTGCCGCCTCAGGGCCTTTGCTCATGCCACGAGGTCTGCCGAGAACTGTCTTCTCTTAAGCCAAGCTCGCGCATCACACCTGTGCCTGTGTGTCACCTTAAAGAGGCCATCCTGACACCGATCTCTCCCTTTGAGTTCCGTAAAAGCTGCTCGCTTATACTTTCCATTCTGGGTGCCACGTTTATTTCCTTTACGGCTCTGATTTCAGTGTCTGAAATTGATTGAACGCTGGGACCTGCACAGGCTGGGGGCTCTGCTCTCACAGGGCTGATGTACCCTTTGAGCAGGTACCAAGTGGCATAGTGGTGATGAGAACACAGACTGGAGGAGGGCCGCCCAATCCAGGTCCGGGCTCCTGGCACTTACTGGTTGGGTGACCTTTGCCAAGGCATTCGATCTTTCTGGGCCTCAGGTTCCCCATCTGTAAAATGACCTCTCTTCACAAAGTAGTGGGATGGTTGCAGTGGAAGAGAAAAGAGCCTGGCGCGGGATAAACCCTTGAGACTTGACCTATTACTCTTGCTCAGCTGGGTGCTTAAGTACCTTGAACAGGTCCTGGCACATAGTAGATTCTCGTTAAGTGCTTGTTGAACGAGTAAGTGAATGGGCACAGCAGTGTAGGCGTGGAGCAAATAAGAGAATTTCCGGTGACGATAAATGTTGGGAAGAAGATAAAGTGGAGTGACTGAGTGGGGAGTGTTGGGGACAGCCTCAGATAGGAGTTCACGGGAGGCCTCTGGAAAGAGGTGACAGTGGGCAACCCCTCCTCTCCTCTGGCCTCAGGACCCTGAAGACCTACTGGGTGAGCAAAGGCAGTGCCTTCAGTACCAGCATCTCCAAACAGGAGACGGAGCTGAGCCCAGAGATGATCTCCAGGTAGGGAGTGGCCCCAGGGACTGGGGTAGGTCGGGGAGGGAGGGCAGCCCTCACCAGGCCCCTGTGCCCTGCATCCTCTGACAGCGGCTCCTGGCGGGACCGGCCCTTCAAGCCGTACAATTTCTTGGCCCATGGCGTCCTCCCAGATAGCGGCCACCTGCACCCTCTGCTCAAGGTCCGCACGCAGTTCCGGCAGATCTTCCTGGAGATGGGGTGAGCACAGGGCCGGGGGTGGGGCCGGCCCAGCCACAGGGCACAGGCCAGACGGTCAGGCTTCACCTCCCTCCAGATTCACGGAGATGCCGACCGACAACTTCATTGAGAGCTCCTTCTGGAACTTTGATGCACTTTTCCAGCCCCAGCAGCACCCAGCACGTGACCAACACGACACCTTCTTCCTTCGAGGTAGGTGGGGTGGGCGCCACCATCAGAGGCGCCAGGCCCGGGCAGAACTTTTTGGAGTGGCACACTTACTTTACGGAATAAACTCCATCCTCGCTGTGGCCCGCTGGGCCCGTTGACCTCTGTGACTTCCTCCCACGTCCTGTCCTGCCCACTTCGTGGCCCTGGCCCGTGCTGCCAGGCAGCTCTCGGCCAAGGACCATCTTCTCCCGGGTCTTCGAGGTGGGCTGCAGCATCAGACCTCTGCTAACGTGTCACCTCATAGAGGCCACCTTGACATGCCTTTGTCCCCCCCAAGTTCAAAACATCCCTTGTCCCTAGTTTCTAAGCTTGGTTCCCATTTTTTTCTTTTTTTCGCAGTGCTTAGTACTGTCTGAAATTGAATGACTTTCCACAGTGATTGTCATCGTCCCGCGCAGGAAGGCAGGGGAGGCCACTGAGTTGGGTGCCTGTTACCCGGCCAGGAGCAACAGTAGCATTGCTGTCATAGTTACCATGGCCCCCAAAACTTAAGTACTCACCATACGCCAGCCGCTGTTCTAATTCTCCTGCCAATTGTAGGAAGTACCGCTGTTAGGGCTCTTTTATAAACGAGGAAAGCGGGGTTCAGAGAAGGAACATCGCCTGCCAGGGTCACACGGCTTATAAGCAGCGAAGCTGGGATTTGATGTCAGGCTTTTCAGGTGCACCAAAATGATGTTTCTGGAAAGGGATCTTAAGAATTCGCATATTCACACAACAAGTGATTGTTCGGCCTCTCCTGTGTGCCAGGATCTTTATTAAACACCTGGGTTACCGCAGGGCACCTGGGTGGCTCAGTCGGTTGAGCGTCCGACTTCGGCTCAGGTCACGATCTCGAGCTCCGTGGGCTCGGGCCCCACATCGGGCTCTGTGCTGACAGCTCGGAGCCTGGAGCCCGTTTCAGATTCTGTGTCTCCCTCTCTCTCTGACCCTCCCCTGTTCGTGCTCTGTCTCTCTCCGTCTCAAAAATAAATAAAATGTTAAAAAAAAATTTTAATGAACACCTGGGTTACAGCTATGAATGAAACCAGTTCTTGCCCTGGTGAGACTTGCATCCTGGTAGGACAGATGTATGTCAAATCCCGAGTCCTATGTAAATGCAGTCATGCAAGGTGGCAGTAAACACAGTGGAACCTGGCATGGAGGGGAAGGAGCTGTCCATTTAAAATCAGCCCTTTGTTTAAGTAAAGGCCAAAGGACAGAAGGGAGAGAACCATATCTGGGAAGGAAAGTTCCAGGAGAGAATGGCCAGTGCAAAGGCCCTGAGGCTGGAATGTGCCTGGTATGCTGACGTATCAGCTGGGAGGCCCTGTGACTGGAGGGAGTGATCAGTTAGGAAGGAATGGGAGGTGACAGGACCGCATCACCAGAGAGCGAGCTTTGTCATCTCCCCCCATCCCCCCCACCCCCACCCCGAGGGAGACGGAGGGCTCTGGGCAGAGGAGGGATGTGACTGGGATGTTCGCCAGCACCCTCTGGCTGCCGTGGGTGGCGAGGGTGGGAGCTGCACGTGTTGCTGTCTGTCCTCTGTGCAGTGGCTGTTTGAGAAATGCTCCTTGACTGACCAGGTGATGCTCTGTCCTGCCCAGATCCAGCTGAGGCCCTGCAGCTTCCAATGGACTACGTCCATCGGGTCAAGCGGACCCACTCTCAGGGTGGCTACGGCTCACAGGGGTGAGGCAGGCCCAGGGCTTCGGGGTGTCGGGATGGGGGAAGAAGGTCGGGGACCTGAAGGCCACAACGTGGCCTTGCCATTTGTCCTCCTGAAGGTACAAGTACAACTGGAAGCTGGAAGAGGCCCGGAAAAACCTGCTGCGCACGCACACCACATCCGCCAGTGCCCGCGCCCTCTACCGCCTGGCCCAGAAGGTGCAGCTCAGCCTGGGCAGTGGGGGAGGCTGGGGGCTGTCCTACCGACCTTCTGACCTACTCCCGGGCCTGGCCTGCCTGTCGCCCCCAGAAGCCCTTCACACCGGCCAAGTACTTCTCCATCGATCGTGTGTTCCGAAACGAGACCCTAGATGCCACACACCTGGCCGAGTTCCACCAGATCGAGGGTGTGGTGGCTGACCACGGCCTCACCCTAGGCCACCTCATGGGCGTCCTGCGGGAGTTCTTCACGAAGCTGGGTAGGCAGGCGGGGCCACGGTGGGCGGTGTTAGTGGGGCCGAGGAGGCCATGGCCGCCAGGCTCATCTTCCACTCCTCTGTTCCCCTGCCCAGGTATTACCCAGCTGCGCTTCAAGCCGGCCTACAACCCCTACACGGAGCCCAGCATGGAGGTGTTCAGCTACCACCAAGGTCAGGGTGGAACCTGGTCCTGGGAGGGGGAGGGATGTCTCAGGCTGCCTACGCTCAACCCGGGTCCCTTTCACTGCCAAGCCCACTCCCAAGCTCACTGCCAGACCCAGCATCATCCACACGATCTGTCCTGTCCTTCTCCTGCTTCTACAGGCCTGAGGAAGTGGGTGGAAGTCGGGAATTCTGGGATCTTCCGCCCCGAGATGCTGCTGCCCATGGGACTCCCCGAAAACGTGTCAGTCATTGCTTGGGGCCTCTCCCTGGAGCGGTGAGTGCCCAGACCACTCAGGGTGTCTGACTTGACGGGCCCGGGGGCCTGCAGACCTCCAGCACCATCCATCTATTCACTCAATAAGCCTTTAGCGAGCATCTGCTGTATGCTTGGTCCTGTGCGATGAGGATGACAGCACACATCCCTGCCTCTGTGAAGTTAGGGTCGTAGTGCAGTGAAAAGGATGATAATTAGTAAGATACATAAGTAAATCGAACAGGTAAAGTCTGGAGTGTGTCTGAGGCCAGTAAGTGCTGTAGAGAAAATGCAGCAGGGAGGACTAAGGAGACATGGTTGTCAGGGAAGGCTTCAAGGAAGAGGCGGTATCTGAGCAAAGACTGGAGGTGAATGGAGTAAGCCAGGGGAATATTGGGAAGGGTGTTCAGTCAGCAGGAACAGGCAGTGCAAAGGCCCTGAGGCGGGAATGTGCGTGCTGTGTTTGGAGAACACTGAGAAAGGTCCAGGTGGCTGGAGGGAGTGAGTCAGTAGAGTGAGATGAGATGAGGGTGGGAAAGGGGCAGGACACAGGACACGCCAGGGCCTCGTGAGCCCTGGGAGCAACTCGAGCTTTTAGTCGAAGGAGATGGGAGCCATCGGAGAGGGTGTGATCAGAGGAGAGCGTGACCTGACGTGGCGTTAAAACTGTTTCCTCCCCTCCCCGCCCAAAGCCCAACGATGATCAAATACGGCATCAACAACATCCGGGAGCTGGTGGGCCACAAGGTGAACCTGCAGATGGTGTACGACAGCCCCCTGTGCCGCCTAGACGCTGAGCCGGGGCCCCCACGGACACAGGGCACCGCATGACGTGGACCGCCCTGGGATAGCCCGCCTTCCCTGAGCCCCTGCCGTCCAGCCCCTTTGCATCCCTGCCAGTGACCCTCTCGTATTTATGAGGCCTCTGTGAGGCCATCCCCCCGTCCCTGGTAGCTCCTCTTTCCCCATCTGCCCCACGGTCCCGGGGGTGGGGGTGGGGGGGGGCAGGTCGCAGGTATGATCTATGAAGGTGGGCCCTAGGGAGCCCTGCAGGCCAGCTGCTGGCTAATAAAGTGGGCATTTGTCCTCATATGGTGCCTTTCCTTAGGGATGGAGGAGTGTGAGGAGTCCTTGGTGTGAGGGGTGCTGGGTTGGGGATCCTGGAACCTCAGGAGCCCCTGGCTTGCCTGAGCCTGCTCCATCCCCCTGGGGAGGACTGGCTCCATCAAGCATTTACCCATCACCTGGTGGTGCCAGGCTGTCCTCTAGGTGAATGGAACAGAAGCCCCCCCGCCCCGGGCGAGGGGCATTCGGGAGGGGAAGGTCAGGGCAGGTGCCGAGATTCCCCCTGGGAGCCCAGCATGGTGGGGTGACAGGGGCAACTTTAAAACACCGCCCCCTCCCCTCCTCTTTTTTTTAAAGAGCAGTTTCTGGCGCACGGCAAAATTGCGCAGAAAGTACGGCAATTTCCCCGTATACCTTCTGCCCCCGCGCATGCACAGCCTCCCTTCTGTCAACATCTTCGCCGCCAGAGGGGTGCATTTGTTACAATGAATGAACTACACAGTCACCCGCGGTTGGTTCATGGTTTACATTGTGGTTCATGCTCAGTGTTGTACATTGTCTGGGTTTGGACAACGTAAGATGATGTGTTTCCATCGCTACGGTATCGTGCAGAGTATTTTCACTGCCCTAAAAGTCTTGTGCTCCGCCTGTTCATCCCTCCATCCTCCCCCTAAAAAGCTGCTCTTTTTATGTTAGGAAAAAAATTCTCATAAGGGGTACCTGGGTGGCTCAGTGGGTTAAGCGTCTGGCTTCAGCTCAGGTCATGATCTCACGGTTCGTGAGTTCGAGCCCCATGTCGGGCTCTGCTGACAGCTCAGAGCCTGGAGCCTGCTTCGGATTCCGTTGTCTCTCTCTCTCTCTCTGCCCCTCCCCTGTTTGAGCTGTCTCTCTCTCAAAAATAAGTGAACATTAAAAAAATTCTCGTAAGGATTTCACGGGGGCTCAGAATAGGGAGATGAGTAGGACAGAGCTTCGTGAGCCCACATTGAACGGTGAGTGGGATCTCTGTTTCTGTGCAGATACTTTAAAGCAAATCTCAGCCTCCACGTTGCTCACCCCACATCTTCAGGGTCAGTGCACTTTGGAAATGTGAACAGTTGTATAACCATGAAGCCGTCGTTAAACCCAAACAGTTGGCAGCTGAGGCCGTGGGCTTCTCCAGTCCCAGGGCCTGTGGGCACCAATCTCCCAAGGGCTACTTGGTTGATTTTTTTTCCTTTATTTCAAATTAATTCACTCATACGGAAAAATACTCATTCATGCAACAAATGTGCACCTCCTGAGTCCCAGCAACGTCCTGAGCTGAAGACCGCGAAGCTGACTCAGGTCCCTGCCCTTGAGAGCTGGCGTGGGGGGGGGAAGGGAACACAGGAGGCATAAACAGATAAATGCAGAAATGGAGGGAGAGGTGAGGCCACAGAAAAATGAAGGTGGGTGGGGAAGGTGAAGCATATATAATGTTAAAATTAAGCCTAACGGGTACCTGGGTGGCTCAGACAGTTGAGCGTCCGACTTCGGCTCAGGTCATGATCTCGCGGTCGGTGAGTTCGAGCCCCGCATCAGGCTCTGTGCTGACAGCTCAGAGCCTGGAGCCTGCTTCGGAATCTGTGTCCCCCTCTCTCTCCGCCCCACCCCTGCTTGTGCTCTCTCTTTTTCAAAAATGAATAAACATTAAAAAAAAAAAAAAAAAAAGCCTAACACCATCTGCCCAGGTTGGATCAAATGGGCACATTGTTTTGGGTCTTTCACATTTTAGATCCATGTGCCTAATGGTTTGAAGAGCCTGTGGGCTTGTCCTATCTCCTTTAGCCAGCACCTTGCTGAGATTGCTCCCTCCTAAATTTGGTGTTTCTCATTCTCCTGTGTTTTTAAGCTTTTGCTATTGTATATATTATTTTCACAAAACATGGTTGGACTTTGCTTGTCTTCAGAAGTTACACAAGACGCTGCACCATTAAAAAAAAATTCCAGCAAATTGCGTGTTGCTTTTGTTCCCGGTCAGTGTGTACGTGTTTGTGTGTGCATGCTTAACAGTAAATCTTTGAGATTTTTCTCAGATAATCCTCAAGTCTTCAAATCTGGTGCTGCAGGAAGCTACATTTTGCTTACATTGTGGCTTTGCCACAAGATACTAGTGTTAGCTGCTTTGTATTAAACTATTGTGTTCCATAGGTTTTTCTCTGAATCCCTTACAGTAGTCTGACGTTTTAGATTTTATTGCCTCAGTTACAGGCAAAGATGGATTTTGAGATTGAGTGGCAGTTTTATGCCGCCCCCTCCAGCCCCTCTTGCTGGTAAGAGAGCCCAGATTCAAGCCACGTTCTCCAGAATGTAGGTGTCAAGATGTGTGCCCGTCCTTGTGTGGCAGGAGACAGAGCCCTGCGCAGGATCCCTGCTGCCTCTCCTACCTGGACACTATGCCAGGTGTTTCAGAGAGCAGGTCCACCTTACCAGTGAACTGGAGCAAAATCCTAACCCCTTGCTTCGGCTCCCAGCCCAAACCTGCCCAACATTGATCCCTCACCCACAACCCCTGTTTCTCCCTCCCCACTAGGCCTAGGTGCTCAAGCACGCTTGAGTTTGCTCCCCTCAGGACCTTTGCACTGCAAACGCCTATTCAAATCTTTTGCCCATTTTTAAGGGGGGGGGGGTGTCTTATTATCCAGTTGTAAGAATTCTTTGTGGATGCTGGCTGTGAGTTATGGATACATGTTTTGCAAATATTTTCTCCCCATCTTTGGCGCCTCAAGTGTCCAATATTACTGTTATTACTACCATTGTTCGTAAGAGATATGGGTCCGAGTCTGTAAAGGCCAGACCCTACCAAGCATTTAAGAAGCTGACGGTTTTAGAGTGCACAAGTAACTCTGACTCAAGGTGGCACTGCATAAGCTTTTTCACTTAAGGCAATAGGTCACAATCAAAGAACAGCAACCGTGAGGCCTTTTTCTTGCAAAGATTTCACGGGACAGCGCGGGTGAAGAGAAACCTAAGCGCTAACGCCGAGACAGCTCGATGCCCCCCACCCACAGAGCGCCCAGGATCCTCCCTTCTGGGCACACGCACGCCCAGAGACCGCCCCCTCCTCCCTCCAGGCGGCGCCCGCTGCGCGCGCAGCCCCTGGGACGGCCCAACCGCGGATTAACGGCCGACTCCGCCCCGCTGCGCGCGCAAGTTCCCAGAAAGAGGCGGAACCAGGCGCGCGTGATGCAGCACGTGCCCGGGGGGCGCGCGAGCCGGGGGGGCGGGGCCGGCGCGTGCGCAGAGAGAGTGAAGGAGAAGGCGGGAAAAGACAGGATGGAGCGGCAGGGAGTACGCGGCGTTTGTTGCCTTCGCGTGGGCGGCGGGCGGACAGACTGGGAACGGCCGAGATCTCGGGCTTCCCTGGCGGACCAGAACCCGGCCGCTTGCCTCCTACCGTCGAGGCCACGCCTCGCCCGGCCGGGCCCCGATTTCTTGACTGACTGACCGGGCCCTGACTGACGGACGGGGGGGCCGTGTGACTGACACGGGCCGGAAGGACAGACTTCCACGCATGGCGCGTGGCAGGAGCAGGGTAGAGAAAGTCTCAGACACCCAGGCGCCGCACCCTTTTCTTTTCTACTTTTTCCCCTGCCTCTTCTCCTTCCTCGAAGGACTCGAGCCAGCACACACACCCCCAGTTAGGAGCCCGGGGCCCCCAGCGCCCCTCCCGGAGCCCCTGCCCTCACCCCAGCCCGCCCCGGTCTCCCCGCCTCCGTCCTCCGGCGCTCCGGGCGCAGGGCCGTCCCAGCGCACGTCCCCGACCTCGTGGTGCCCGTCCCAGCCCCGCGCGTCTCTCCTGGGGGGGGGGGGGTCCCCGGCCTTGCGCCCCCGGGGTCGAAGGGACGGGAAAGGGGAGGGGGGGGGATCTGACCCCTTCTCGCCTTCCCTCCTCTGGCCTCTCAAGCGCTGGCTGTGCTCACAGGTGGACCTGCCCCACGTAGAGTGCAAGGACCCGGAGCCACAGCCGCTGGGGGACAGCAAGGAGCGGCAGCAGGACGAGGAGAGCCGCGAAGAGGAAGCCGGTCGGGGGCCAGCCAGGTGAGGAAGCCCCCACCCCACCCCGGCCCGACGGGGTCCACACCCTTCTAGTTCCCCCACCCACCCCGGTTCTTCCGCGAGCCCCTGCCGGTGTCTGCTTTGGGTGCCTTTGCCCCGCGGAGAGGTCGCGCACCTGCTACGTGCCCGGCATGGTGCAAAGCGCTGGGACACAGCCGGGAGCTGACACTCGAGTGGAGGAGACAGACTGGGGGGGGGGGGGGGCGGCGGGAGCGGGAGGGGATAGGGAGAGAGTGCCGGTTCAGATCAGAGAATCGCGGAAGTCTTCGTGGAGGAGGTGACGAGTGCACCCTGAGGGTAGGCAGAACTGTGCGGGAGGAGCCCAAGAGGAAGCTGGTAAGAGAGACAGACAGGTTAATGGGACTTCGGGTGTTCGTTGCCCGTGAAAAGGTTTGAAATCGGGGGACACGAGGAGACGACAAGCCGGGCAAGGACTGTTGTTAATAAAGCTTTATTGGCACATAGGCACGCTCGTCTGTGGCTGCTTCTGCCCAGTCGAGTTTTTGCGGCTGAGACCACAGGGCCCCCAAAGCTGAAAAGGTTTACTACCCGGACCTTTGTACAGGTTTGGAGTTCTCTGGGCGAAGGCATTAAAAGTCTCCCTCTGGCTGCCGTATGTAGAGAATAGATCGGCGAGGGCAGGAGTGGAATCTGGGAGACCAGTGAGGAGGGAGTTGGAATCATCCAGGTGCCAGGTGATTCCAACGTGGCCTGGGGTGATCTGCTGAGATGATGAGAAGTCGGATTCTGGGTATATTTAAGAAGGTGGGGGGAGTGGGGCGCCTGGGTGGCTCGGTCAGTTGAGCATCCGACTTCGGCTCAGGTCATGATCTCACTGTCCGTGAGTTTGAGCCCCGTGTCGGGCTCTGTGCTGACAGCTCAGACCCTGGAGCCTGTTTCAGATTCTGTGTCTCCCTCTCTCTCTGACCCTCCCCTGTTCATGCTCTATCTCTCTCTGTCTCAAAAATAAATAAACATTAAAAAAAATTTAAAAAAAAAAGAAGGTGGGACAGACAGAAACAGCCAAGGGACTAGCTGCTGGAGCCAAAGAAAGAGCGGCATATCAGGGATGACCCAGACAGCTTTTCTCTCGCACATTTCTTTATTCACTACGTAAGTTTCTTTATTGAGGGTCGTCTTTGGCCGGACGCTGATGCCGAGCATGCAGCAGTGAACAAATCGGAATTTCTGCCGTCCTGGAGCTTTCTTTCACTGAGCAGTATGCACTTAAAGTTCCTCTGTGTCTTCTCGTGGCTCGATAGCCCATTTCTTCCCGGTGCTGAATAACACTCCATGGTCTGGATGGACCGCAGTTTGCGCATCCGTTCACCTGCTGAAGGACGTCTCGGTTGCTTCCACGTTTGGGCAATTCTGAACAAAGCTGCTGTAAACATTCATGTGCAGGTTTTTGAGTGGACCTGAGTTTTCACTTCCTTTGGGAAAATACCGAGGAGCACAAGTGCTAGATCAGACGATAAGAGTATATTTAGTTTTGCCATGGGGCGCCTGGGTGGCTCAGTCGGTTAAGCGTCTGACTTCAGCTCAGGCCATGATCTCACGGTTCATGACTTCAAGCCCCGCGTCGGGCTCTGTGCTGACAGCTCAGAGCCTGGAGCCTGCTTCGGATTCTGTCTCCCTCTCTCTGACCCTCCCCCGTTCATGCTCTGTCTCTCTCTGTCTCAAAAATAAATAAACGTTAAAAAAAAATAAAAAAAAAAAGAGTATATTTAGTTTTGTCAGAAACTTCCAAACTCCTTCCAAAGGGGCTGTGCCAGCTTATAGCCCCGTCATGAATGAGAGAGTGTTCCTGTGGCTTGGCATCCTCGCTAGCATTTGGTGTTGTCGGTATTTTGGATTTTTCACCATTTTAATAAGTGTGAAGTAGTATCTCCTTGTTGTGTTGACTTAGAGTTTCCTGAGGAGATACGAAGTCAAACAGCTTCTCATTTGCATGTTTGTCATCCATATGTCTTTTCTGGTGAGCTGTCCAGATCTTTTGCTCATTCTTTAATCTGGTTGTTTATTTCCTTATTGGTTGTTTTTTTGTTTTTTTGAGAGAGAGAGAGAGAAAGTGCAAGCAGGGGAGACGCAGAGGGAGAGAGGGAATCACAAGCAGGCTACACGCTCCGCGTGAGCCCAGCGTGGGGCTCGATCTCATGATCGTGAGATCATGACCTGAACCAAAATCAAGAGTCGGACACTCAACCGACTGAGCCACCCAGGTGCCCCTGTTCCCTTACTGTTTCGAAGAGTTCGTTGTATATTTTAGACCAGTCCTTTCTCAGGCATGTATTTCACAACGATTTTCTCCCAGTTTGTGGCCTGTCCTTTCATTCAGTTTGTTCACTGTGTCTTTTGCAGAGCAGAAGTTTTTCATTTTAATGAAGTCCAACTTACCAATTTTTTTCTGTTGATGTTATATCTAAGAAGGTCCTCTAGATTCTTGCCTTTGATATCTTCCGGAAGTTTTATAGTCTTGTGTTTGACATTCAGGTCTGTGATCTAGTTTTTGTGAAAGTGTGAGATCTGTGTCTAGTTTTTTTTTTCCCCCCTACCGCTCTCCAGTTATTTCAACACCATTTGTTGTAAAGACTCCTTTCTCCGTTGAATTTTCTTTGCTCCTTTGTCAAAGATCAGTTGACTGTATATGTGTGGGTCTATTTCTGGGCTCTCTACTCTGTTCTGTTGATCTATCGTCTGTTTGTTCACCAATAGCACACTATCTGGATCACTGCAGCTTTATAGTAAGTTGAGGTCAAGTAGCATCAGTCCTCCGCCTTTGTTCTTCTACTTCAGTATCGTATTGGCTATTCTAGGTCTATTGCTGAGCTGATTTTCTAAAAGACAAATTAGTAATAATGTGATTTCAATTGGTGGCAAGTGCTGTGAAGAAGCAAAATAGGGTAAGGACCAACTAGAGCGATAGGGAGTTTGGAGTAGTCGGGGAAGTTCTCTAAGGAGGTCTCGGGAGAAGAAACAGCCGCGAGGCCTCGGGGGCCCATGTATGCCAGGCCGAGGATGAAGTCTCTGAGGTAGGAGTAAGCTTGGTGTGTTCACAAAACAGTGATAAGCCCAGCATATCAGGCGTTGTGATTGGCAGCAGGGATCCCCTGAGTCCACCGGGCAGATGTGTTCATACCCTCCCGGTGCTTCCATCTGACCGAGAGGCAGATGCTGAACAAGCACTGACAAAGAAGAGATTGGGGCGCTGGGAAAACATTTCCCCCGGGGGCAGCCAGCCCTGAATAGGGAGCCAGAGACCGCGCCCTTGAAGAAGCAGCGCTGAATCCAAAGGTAAGGGAGAGTGGATGTTGGGTGGCCATGGGGGTCGGGAGGAGGGGTTTAGAAGAGTTCATGCAAAGCCCCTGTGCGGTTCAGGGAGCTGAGGGCAGGTCAGTGTGGCTGGGTGTGGGTGTGGGTGTGGGTGTGGGTGGGAGTGCAACAGGAACGCCGGAGAGCTTGGCAGACGCCAGGTCACAAGGCGTTGTGTCAGCTATGGACTTACTCTGAGGACTTTTTTGGTAATAACTTTATTGAGATATAATTCACGTGCTTTACAATTCACGAACTTACAATGTACAATTCAGTTGTTTTTAGTATATTCACAGAGCTGTGCAACCATCACCACAGTCAGCTATAACCTTTTCTTCGCCCCAAAAAGAAACCTTGCACCCCTTAACCATCATCCCCTAGTCTCTGCATCTTCCCCAGCCCCCTGGTAACCACTACTTTCTGTTTCCATGAATTTGCTTCTGCTGGACATTTCATATAAATGGAATCCTACACTTATGTGGTCCTTTGTGACTGGTTTCTATCACTGAGCCCGGTGTTCAGGGTTTATCCATGTATCAGAACTTCATTTCTCTATGCGGCTGAATAATATTCTATATTGTGGGATCCACCACATTTTATTTATCCATTCATTGGTTGGTGGACATTTGAGTTGTTTCTGCTTTTTGGTCCTTGTGAGTAATGCTGCTGTGAAGATCCATGTACAAATTTTAGTGTGGACATATATTTTTTCATGTCTCTGGGATAGATACCTAGGAGGGGAATTGCTGTGGCAGAGACGTGCCATGTTCTGGTTCCTGTATTCCAAAGACACTGGCTGCGTTGTGGAGAATGGGTGGGAGGGGACGTGAGTGGACACGGGGAGACCTCCCCTGGAGGTAGCATCTAGCAGGGCAGATGGTGAGGAACTCTTGAGAGGGTGGCAGGATCATTGAGTGAGGCATGAGGAAGGGGAAGAACCAAGGATGCCTCCCGGCTAGTGTGCTACGAAACAGTGAAAATGCCCCTGTGTCAGGCATTGTGATTGGCACCAGGGACCCTCCAGCTGTGGTGTGCTGGAGCCAGCACCTCCCAGCTCGAAAGAGCTGGTTCTACACATCTCTTCCCAACATAGCACTTAGTGACTTTTTGTTGGTAGCTTGCGATTGGCTATAGTGGGAGTCTGCACCATGGAAATTGGCAAGCATTACCGATCAGACCTTTTTTTCTCCCCCACAGAGAGCCACTTGCTAAGTGTTTACTAGCACACTGCTTTAGACTGGTTTCCAGCAGGTAGTGGTTTCGGTGGCAGAGGCAAGAACACGGGTTCCATTTTACCCTTATTGAGCTTGAGGTGACTGGGGACATGCATGCGAACGCATCCAGAATACAGCCGGACTTGCTGACCTGGAACTCAGGGTGGGACAAGGGACTTCAGGTGGACTGTGGGTGTCACTGTTTCAGAGACAGGGGCAGGGTGAGTGAGCTCACCTGGGGAAGGAGTGAGACAAGGCCAGGCTCAGGACAGGACTCTGAGGACTCTGGGTATAAAGCCAGCTTCTCCCCACCTCCCAGATTCCTCAGTTGTAAAGCAGGCTACAAGGTGGGGTGGTTTCTAGATGTGTATTATCAATTCAGGACCAGAAAAAAAGAAGGAAATGACTGAAGTCATTTGCTTGATAACATCTTCCTGCAAATAGCATGTTTAGACCTGGATTTAAGTGACAGACACAGACAATAGCATATCAAAGACTTCATAAGTTCCACAGGAGCTTTGGGCCGAAAAAACAGATGGATTAGAACCGGTGCAAGGGCCAATTAATAGATCAGCAGCAGACACTCAGTGACATGATTAAAATGTGAACACATTTTGGGAGAGAAAAGCAGAATGTGAAGAATGGGTTCAGTAGCTTTGAGTCAAACCTTCCCCCTTCCTGGCTGTACTTCAGCAAAACCTCATTTTGCCCAAGCAGAGGAGATTCTGTTGTGTTCCTCCTTGAATGTTTGATTAGCTTGCCTCCCCTCCTGGGCCTGCCGCCTGCGGTGGTCAGAAGTGGCTGGCGGATTGTTTACTTGTATATCTGTTAGAGGCCACGGAGGGAGGGCCCCGCCAGCGGGCGGCTCTGGCTCAGACGCCTGCCAATCACAGCTTTACCTGGAGCGAACAGATGGTCTCTTTACTTAGACCCATTTCCTCACCGTTCCCGGGCCCCCTGCCAGCGCGGGCCCTACTCGGGAACTGTGTCCTAATCCTCACAACCGAATTTGGGACTCCTTAGGAGGACAGATCGTAAAAGATGAGCGTGGTAAAGTGTTCACAGCCCCCACCCCGAGTCTCCCCCACTCGACCCCTCTGCGGGCCATGCACACCCAGCCTGCTTTGTTGGGCCTACTTCCATTCTCTGGCATCCATCCAGAGTTGGGCAGCAGAAGCAGGCCTGGGAATGGGGGAAGCCAAAGAAGAGGACACTGTGCATTTTGTTTATTAAAGTTAATTGGTGAACGCAGGCCCAGGGAAGCCTATGATTCATTAGCATCCCGATTAATATGCAGCTGCTGAGTATTAAGAAAAATGAAATGGAAAGAAGGAAATCCCCAAAGGAGAGGTTGGAAAAAATCAGGAAGCTCTCTGCAGACATCTGATGCAGGCCTTTGTCCCACCACGAAATTTGAATGAGATGAATTCAAGTGATTTTTCACCATTTGCATAGCTGCCATGAAGCCCGCTCCAGCCCCATCCCTCGAGCCTGAGAAAGGAGCGACTTGAACTGTCAGCAGCTCCAGCAGCTTGTGAGCAATTACATAAAAAGAAGCACCTGTTTTTATCGTTGATTTTAATTTCAGGATCCTTACACTGTCGGGACAAGGCAACTATGGGTACAAGGAAGTTTGTGAGCAGGAATGTTACACCTGGCTCTGGAAGAAGTTCCTTCCTTTAAGCATTCATTGAATACCTGTGCCGCCTTGGGGATGTGCAGAATGCAGCCCCCATCCTGACCGTGCACAGTGTGCTGGAAGGATTGAATGTGTATAAACCACGGGAGTGTTGTGATCAGTAAGTGGAGGTGCTGTGGGTGCAGTAGCAGAACTCCGAATGGTGAAGCTGTATGAAGGGAAAGTCATTTCAGGCAAAAGCTGATGGGTTTGGTGAAGTTGTTGAAGGTTCCAAATTGCTCAGAGTGGAGGGTAGAAAGGGAAGGTGGCAGCTAGGGCCCTCCCTGGAAGGCCCTGTGTGCCGTGCTAGGGAATGTACTTGATCCTGTGGCAGGTGAGAACTCTCATAAGCTGTCAGGCAGGAGTAGGACATCAAATTGCAGTTCAGAAGGTCCCTAGGGACCGGGTGAGACATGATAGGTGAATTGCACATGATGGAGACGAAATGATAGATTTGGGAGAGATTAAGGAGTTAGAAAGGAGGGCTTTCTCACAGGATGTGGAGGATCAGAGAGAAGCTGGACTCTAGACTCACTGCTGAGTTTCTGGCATGGGAACTAGGTGGCTTTTGGTGTCATAGGAGGATGTTGATACCAGCGTGCAAATTCGAAGGAGTTTCGGATGCTTCTGGGACAGCTAAGTAGAGAAGGTCTGGAGGTAGTCAGATATGTTGTTGGGAGCTCAGGAGACAGACATGGACCAAGAATAAGCTTGAAGGTTGTGGTAGCTTGAAGATGGATGGTAATGAAAGCCCTTGCTGGCCATTCATTTATTCCATGCCCCTTTACTACTGCTATCATGAAATGTAGGTGAGTGACACATAGCCCAGTCCCCCCAGAGACTATGGGGGAGAGGCTAAGGTGCAGTCGGTGACACGGTAGGTGCTGTGTGCACGTAACTCAGCCAGAAGAGAGTTTCTAGAAGAGGCAGGATGTAGGTAGGGAAAAGGACTGCCAGGGCATTCCAGCTACAAGGGTGCCTTTGGGGAATGACAGGTTGTGCATTGTGAGGTGGTGGGTTAGCAGGAAAGGCCAACAGGGAGGAGGTTTGAGGGTTCTGGCTTCAGAGCAAGGATGTGAACGATGGTGTAAAGGGAAGAGAGCAGGGCCAGCAACAGAGCCTGGGGATGCCACGTGATGGGAATGGCAGGGAAGGGTGGAGTCAGAAGGTCAAGGGACTTATGGTCTGAGGTATCTTCCAGGTGCCACTGGGGACCTTGGCAGGAGACTCTTCATTTGAGAACTGGGGCAGGAACAAGTGGGCTGAGAAGAGAGTGAGAGGTGAGACATGTGCTCAGAAAGTGTCAGCAGCTCTTTCTAGAAGAGCTACGTGGCTGTGAAGGGGAGGAAAGAGGAAGGTGGCTGGCCGAGGGATAGCTGGTGTCTGAGGGGAGGGGTATGGGTATGTGTGTTGTTTTAATACGTAAAACTGGAGATGCCATGCCTTGGAAAGGGCCAGCCCAGAAGAGAGATCAAAGGTACAAGAAGAGGGCAAGGTGCAAAGGGGATTGGGATCAGGAGCCTGGCAGAGGCATGGAACCCTTCACTGACTGCCAAGCTGGGAGTTTGGAAAGAGGAAGGGTAGTTGTGGATGCATTTATGGGGGGTGCAGTGGAGGGAGTTATTGGCCTGCACTGTTTCTGTGTCTGCTCAGCCTGAGGGGAAGCAAGTGTGGGATCAGGGACAGGAGAATTATGAAAGTTTGGAATGACTTGAGAGGAATGAGAAGGAGGAGACCAGAGCACAGGCAGGATTCCCAGTCCTAAGGACTCCCAGAGGCTCGAGAGCAAGACTCTGCAGTAACCCTGTTCACGGGATCATGATTTCGTCCAATGTCATTCAAGTTCCTGAGTTTGAGAAAAAATACAGCACTTGGTTACGAGAGTCAGGGTGGAGTTTTGGTGTGGGTGTGACACAGGGTTGAAGGGAAGAGCAACTGAGGCCCCCAGCTGGAGACTGAAGTAATAGAGCCCCTGGTTTAGGCTGAACAGGAGGGCAGTCAGTGCTTGAGGTCTCAGGGAAATCAAACGCCAGGTTTTCTTGAACCTGTGTCCCCAACTTCATTACCATCATGCAAAGCATGCCTGTCTTTTTAGGAGCCATCCATTTTGTGTTTTTCACATGCATCCAAATGTTACAAAAGTCTGAATGTTAAAATACCAGTGTGGGGGTGCCTCACAGTCTCAGGGTTGTGAGTTTGAGCCCCATGTTGGGTGTAGAGATTACTTAAGAATAAAATCTTAAGGGGCACCTTAAGTCAGTCAGTTAAGCATCTGACTTTGACACAGGTCATGATCTCATGGTTTGTGCGCTCGAGCCCTGCTTCTCTCTCTCTCTGCCCCTCGTGGGATTCTCTCTCTCTCTCTGCCCCTCACTCACTTGAGTCCTTTCCTCTCCCCCCCCCAAAAATAATAAATTTTCTAAAAATCTTAAAAAATAAGAAAAAAGTGACAGTGTCCAAGGTCTGAATTAATCTTCTTTTGCCTCACTTCCCTGAAGGAAAGGAGTAATCGCAAGCTAAGGGGGTCATAAACTCCTTTGGTAAACCTTTGTCCTACAGTAAAATGACTTTTTATGAGAATGCTCAGGAAGCCTTTAGTTGCTCTGTTGTTTTCTAGTTGGCATAAGTCTTCGCTATAGATCATCTGCCTCAGGGACACACTTTCCCATCTTGATAAATGCACGCGTGTCCTGCCTTGGAGGCTGGTGAACTTGTATGTTTTGTACAAAGCCAGAGGAGGAAAGAATAGATCAGATGGAAGGTGTCCTTAATTCATTCGACAAACAATGGAAGATTTACTATGTGGTGAGTGCTGGGAATTCAGAGATAAATAGGACACAGCCCTCTGGCGGGGGGGTGAGGGGGGGAAGGGATGTGAGTTGTGACAAGCACATGCAGTGATAGAGACAGGCACAGGGTCCTGGACACGTTCTCAAAGGAGCATTGGCCTGGGCTAGGCCTCATAGGTCAAGTCAGAGAGTCAGCACAAGCCAATGAGGCAAGAAATGATCTGGCAAAAGGAATACTCAAGGGCCAGGACACAACTGAAGTCTTGGGCCTGGGAACTTTCATGCAGATGAGAGCTCTGGACACCCAGGCTCTTGTGCTTAGGGATTTTACTGTGCTTGTATCCTGAGCCAAATGAAGAGCTTAGCCAGTCAGGAAACCACCAAGAAAAAATAGTTTTATGGGGGAAGCATCCAAAACTCAAGATGTAATTTTCTAAGGAATCGGTGCCTGGCTTGTGGTCTTGGCTGACCTTATGGTTGCTCGTCACCTGGTGTGTTTAGGAACTGCTCTCTTGGCACCTCTGAGTCTCAGCCATTAAGACCTGGGAGGACCTCAGAGGGTGAAGAAACTGAGGACCCCAGGGGCAGCAGGACGTGGGCTGTGAGTCAGGCCACCTGGGTGCCATACCCAGCTCTGCCACACACTGGCAGAGAAAGTGACATAACCACGCTGAGCCTGTGTCCTCAGCTGTGAGGTAGGTAAAGATGATGAGTGGACCAACCCCAAAGCATGGTCAAGAGGATGCAGCACAGGCGTTGAGCTTAGCACAGTGCCTGACAGATGGAAGGTGCTTACAGATCAGATAAACCAGAGGTGAAGGACAAAAAGAAATGGGGCCCAGAAACAATGATGCAAGTCCCCCTAATCCTGTTTAAAGAAGAGAGAGATTTGGGGCACCTGGGTGGCTCAGTCGGTTAAGCATCCAACTTTAGCTTGGGTCATGATCTCACCGCTCATGAGTTTGAGCCCCATGTTGGGCTCTGTGCTGACAGCTCAGAGCCTGGAGCCTGCTTCGGATTCTGTGTCTCCTTCTCTTTCTACCCCTTCCCCACTCCTACTCTGTCTCTCAAAAATAAATAAACGTTACAAAATTAAAAAAAAAAAAAAACTCTTGCAGGTCTTGAGAAAGCAATCTATATGCAGACTCCTTTTAAAAAAATTTTTTAAATGTTTATTTTGAGAGAGAGAACACACACAAGAGCAGGGGAGGGGCAGGGAGAGAGAGAATCTCAAAGCAAGCTTCGTGGTATCGGTGCAGAGCCCAACATGGGGCTTGATCTCTCGAACCATGAGATCATGACCTGAGCCGAAATCAAGAGTCAGACACTCAACTGAATAAGCCACCCAGGCACCCAATATATGCAGAATCCTTCTAGATTTTTACAGTCTCTGCCCGGATCTATAGTTGTTTATATACTATAAATAGTTTAACTGATGCTTATTTCAAAGCAGCAAGTGGTGTAATGAAATGACTGTGGGTTTTGGACTCAGGCAAATCCCCCTGTTCTGGAACCTTAGGTGGATTTTGTTTGCACCTCTGGGTCTGTTTCCTCAATTATAAAATGAGGATACTGCCCCTGCCTCTCAGGGCAGTGTGTGAATGAAATAAACAAGTGTCGCCCACAGGAGACACACAACACTGGTTCCCCTCCCACCACAGAGCTAATTCAGATCAGCAGCACTCTCAGGAGAGCTTGGTGTTGACCTCAGTTTCCTGTACTTTCAGAAGTCAGGTTTCTAGCCCCTCTATCGCCACCTCCAGTGCCAACCGCCAGCTGATGATGCTAGAAGGGAAGTCAGGACCCTACTTTTCCTCTCTGGACTCGAGCATCGACATCCTGAAGAAGAGGGCCCAGGACCTGATTGAAAACATCAACGAGAGCAGGCAGAAGGACCATGCACTCATGACCAACTTCAGGGACAGCCTCAAGATCAAGGTGACAGATTCTCCCACACACTGCAAAGCCCCGGTCTGCAGGGAGAGGGAGTCCTATGTAAAGGGTGAAAGGGGAGGGAACGAGCTGCTGCTGCTAAGCGAACTGCATATAGTACCACATGACAGGGCCAGGATGAGGAATGAAGGTCCCTCTTGCACCCACAGCCCAGCCGGCCCTCTTATTTCATGCCAGTGCTAATGGCCAGGGGAGTAGGGACTGAGACAGAGCCTTCATTGTCACACCCATTTGTCCTCCAAAAGTTGAATGGTTTGTGGGGTGTCTGACTGGCTCAGTCAGTATAGTCTGCAACTTTTTTTTTTTTTAATGTTTGTTTCTTTTTTTTGAGAGAGAGAGAGACAGAGTGTGAGCAGGGGAGGGGCAGAGAGAGAGAGGGAGACATAGAATCCAAAGCAGGCTCCAGGCTCTGAGCCATCAGCACAGAGCCTGACGTGGAGCTCGAACCCAAAAGCTGTGAGATCATGACCTGAGCTGAAGTCAGACGCTCAACTGATGAGCCACCCAGGCGCCCCTATAGCCTGCAACTCTTGATCTTGAGGTTTTAAGTTCAACCCCACATGGGGTGTACAGATTAGCTAAAATTCTGGGGCACCTGGGTGGCTCAGTTGGTTATAAGTGTCTGACTTTGGCTCAGGTCATGATCTCACTGTTCGTGGGTTTGAGTCCTGCATTGCACTCTGCTGTCAGCGCAGAGTGAATTCTGTCTCCCTCTCTCTCCGCCCCTCCTGCATGCATTCTCTCTCCCTCTCGCTCAAAAATAAAAATAAACATTAAAAAAAATTTCTATGATCCCACTACCCAGAGGCTACTTTGTCACATTTTCTTTTTGAGAGACAGAGACAGAGCATGGCGGGGGCGGGGCGCAGAGAGTGAGAGGGAGACACAGAATCCGAAGCAGGCTCCAGGCTCTGAGCCGTCAGCACAGAGCCCGATGTGGGGCTCGAACCCACAAACTGTGAGATCATGACCTGAGTGGAAGTCGGACGCTTAACTGATTGAGCCACTCAGGCACCCCTGTTACATATTTTCTCACTAACTTGTTTGAGTCTGTTCAATATATATATACATACATATATCTGGGTGACTCAGTCAGTTGAGCATCTGACTCTTGATTTTGGCTCAGGTCATGATCTCACTGTTTGTGGAATCGAACCCTGCATCAGGCTCAACAGCACGGAGCCTGCTTGGGATTCTCTCTCTCCCTTCCTCTCTCTCTCTCTCTCTCTCTCTCTGCCTCTCCCCTGCTGTGCTTTTTCTCTCTCTCAAAATAAATATTAAAAAAAATTCAAAATACAGGCAATTTCACCTCCAGTCACTGGAATTTTTTTACCATTTTTATAAGATATATTGCAGAAATCTTAGCCATTTAAAACAAATGTCTTGTGATGTCCCTTCCTTGATTTTCTAAAAATATGCCTTATTCTTTAAAAGGTTTCAGACCTGACAGAGAAGCTAGAAGAGAGGATGTATCAGATTTACAATCACCACAACAAGATCATTCAGGAAAAGCTCCAAGAGTTCACCCAGAAAATGGCAAAGATCAGCCATTTGGAGACGGAGCTCAAACAAGTGTGCCACACCGTGGAGACCGTGTACAAAGATCTGTGCATCCAGCCTGAGGTACGAGATATAAACTCCTGCATGGGGCCACCTCCTGAGGAAGGAGAGTTGTGGAGGCTAAGACGAAAGCAAATGTCAACACAAACCAAGTCTGTCAGCACCGTGCCCAGCCCTAAACCCCACAGGGGCCACTGTCACTGCAAAACTCCTTCAGATGCTCTTGCCGTCTCACTGGTGGCCCCAGGTTCCCCTCTGCGGTGGTGTGTCTGAGCTGAGAAGCTGGACCGCTGTTATTTCCCACCACTGTGTGGTCAGCTGTGTGGTGACAGAAAGGACAAAGGCCTCTCTGTCTACAGCCCTCCGCCCTGGTCAGCACCTAACCAGGGTTATTACAGCAGAGCCCAAGACTCAAGACACAGGCCAGACCACTTGAGGGGGGGGATCCCCACCACACGGCCCCACGTTTTTCCTGTGACCGAAATGACTTCTTGGGTGCTTACGATTAAACATGGCCCAACACTGTGGGGTCAGACACGCAGACTCTTTATTATTCTCTCTTTCGCTTTCATTCTGCTCCAACCTCCAGCATAAGGCACTTACCCCCAGGATGGGAGGATCAGAGGGCACACGGTGAACTCTTGCTGTGGCAGGCGGGGGGGGGGGGGGGGGGGGGGGGGGGGGGGGGGGGGG
>NC_064816.1:8431876-8457682 GCF_023721935.1 Panthera uncia | reverse complement strand
GGGGAGGCGGGATTTGCTCAGTCAGACATCAGATCAGTGTCACAGAGACTGTTTCCATGTCACTCTCCTTCCCTCTCCCTGCTCCCCTGTCAAGAGAAGCTTCTGTTCCAAGATAAGTGGAATCCATTCCCATCCACAGTTAAAAGTGGGTTGAGAAACTTGGTACAGAGAGTCCCATCTTCTTTTTAAGGAACACATTTGAATGACTTCAAAGGGAAAATTTTGATAATTAAGAATCAGTGTCTCTCACTTCCCACTATAAAAATTGGCTCCATCTGCCACCTCCCTGAGTAAGCTCAGAGCGTAGCATTTCCCTGGGAAGGAGCCGGAGGCCATCTGGGCTCCCGGGTGAAGTGTGCTCACTTGCTGGCCGTGAACGCTTGGATCCCCGTGATTGCCCTTCCAAGGATCAGAGCATGAATGTCGTGAGTGCCTGGACAAGACAAATACAGAGTTGGTTTGGAGTCTGAACAGCTCATGACTTCCCTTTAAAGTCAATCTTCATGTCTCTCCTCCCCCTAGGCTATTACTGCGGAAGAAGAACAAACCCACAGAGATGGTGAGAGCTGACAGCTTCTGGGAGAGTCCCCTCTTAGGCTCAGAGGCCACCATTCAGGCCATGCTGAGAAAATTGTTTTTCACAGTTCTGTAAGGCATCTTGGCAAAAAATGAAATAAAATAAAATAATCCAAAAGTCCTTGTGCCAGACCCAAAACTTCAGCAAGCCCAGCTCTGGCCATGGGCCCGGCTTTGGCACTCCCTACGCTTGGCAAATTCACCCCCTCCCCTGCACAGGTGGTTAAATGTTTGATTTTCAACCCATTCATGCTCCTTTCCCAGAGGCTGAGATTGCTGCAGAGCTCTGTGGGGACAGGTCAGGCCCTTCTTAGCTACAGATGGGATGGGAAAGCAAGTATCAGACAGATTGCTTGTCCCAGCTGATCTCCCCTGTCCTAAAGCCACTATCCCCGTGTCCCACATCCTCTGCTCTTAACTCTGGGTAACATTTTACAGCCCTCAGTGCTCTTATATGCTTTTCCTCAGCTTAAAGGGGTAGAAGGCAGGGATTACTGCCTCCTTCTTATGGAGCAAAATAAGTGTGTTTATTTCCTAAAGTGTATATCTGACCTGGTCCCTCCCCTGCATAAAACACCCTGAAGGCCCTCCTCTGCTTGTCCTCAGGGTCATTCCCACACCTCAACCCTCCCTCTTGCTTTTTCTGGAATGTCCCATCCAGAATAGCATACAGAAGCTATTTCAAAAAAAAGAAAGAATAAGAAAAAGCTATTTCACTGCCTCTGCCCAGGGAGCTATACCTCTCTTAAGGCCTAACATGCTCCCACTTTCTTCCCAAGATAAGCACCCGCCTCTTACAACTCCCCCTTTTTCTGCCTGGCTCATACTAGACTGTACTTTTTTTAATGATTTTTTTTCCATGTCTGTCTTCCCCAGGGGTTCTGGGCCCAGTGTTAGTCACAACCAGTTCCCAGGTGCAGACACCACAGCCTGGTCATGATTTATCTTTTTTTTTTTTTTCTCTTAACATAAAAGGGAGTGGTGATTCCCGTGTGTAGCTGCACTCTTGCTCCCTGGCATCCACCAGCTCACTCTAGGCATCGTGCCCCACTCTGGGGATGCCCAAGGAGGTTGGAAGCAGTCTGGGGAGCACCCCTCCTCCCGAGCACCATGGGGGAAAGGGCTGAGAGCATTTCACTTCCACAGTCCCAGTGTGAGCTACCCCTAATAAGAATACAGAGTGGGACTTGTCCCAGGTCACACTGCTAGTGATGACAACTGGGAGCAGGGCTCAGGCCTGCTGTCCCCACCCCCCTTCTCTAGACAGTGAGGCCGCTGTAACACTCCTCCCCACAGAGCCCCAGCCCTACCTTCATAGGTGTTCACAGACTCCAGGTTCATGACATGCCGGATCACGTGATATTCATCAGAAATCCCATTCCCCCCTAGCATGTCTCGGGCCTGGCGGGCGATATCCAGGGCCTTCCCACAGTTATTCCTCTTCAGCAGGGAGACCATTTCCGGAGTGGCCCTGGGAGTGGCACAGACATGGAACAAGTAAGGGGTCACAAAAACCTGACCCCAGGCATCCCTAAGCCCTGGGCAAACCCCCCTGGGCAAAGCCAGGGGAAAAGATTCCCCAAGTCACAGACACAGCAGCAGACACTGAACTCCCAGTTAGGGATAAGCGGGCAGTCTTGTCCCGTCAAGGCCAAGAGGGCAAGAAGAGATAGGTCCCCAGGAACCACCAGGCAGGAAGGACATTTCTCCCCAGGGCCAGCCACCACCATGTCCAGGAGGGGCACGGCGTCCCTTCCTTGCTGCCTCCACCCTGCTTCCCCGATATGCGGCCCCTACTTGTCTTGGTCCTTTAAGCGGCCAAGCTGCAGGCAGGCGTGAAGGCCCAGCGTGATCTCAGTGAGCATGTCTGCCAGCTTCTTCTGAATCAGCTGGTTCCTGGCCAGGGGGGCCCCAAACTGGATCCTAGGCGGGCAAGTTCAGGGTAAGTATGAGCAAGTTCACGCCCCAGCCTAGGAAGCCTTCCCAGGCTGCCTCAGCCCTCGCTAAGTTCACCCTGGCCCTGTCATTGACTCAGCCCCTCACTGCTCAAAAGGACTTCCCAGGCTGTTACACCGAGTGAGAAACTTACGTCCGGTGGGCGGGGAATGGGGAGACACCAGTTGGGTAAGGGATGGAGCCCCTGCCCCCCCATCCCCAAGAGCCCTCCTGGCAACCCCACAAACCTATCCAGGGTGTACTGCCGGGCTGTGTGCAAACAGAATTCGGCAGCTCCGAGCACGCCCCAGGTGATGCCAAACCGGGCATTGTTTAGGCAGCCAAAGGGCCCCTGTAGGGTTGAGAGAGGGGCCTCAGCCCCACCGGGAGCTGAAAGGCCCTGTTCTCAAGTAGGGGGAAGCCCCCTCTCCAGA
Source organism: Panthera uncia (assembly GCF_023721935.1). Lineage (NCBI taxonomy): Eukaryota > Metazoa > Chordata > Mammalia > Carnivora > Felidae > Panthera > Panthera uncia. The sequence goes on along the minus strand of NC_064816.1, from coordinate 8,454,737 downwards.
CACGCAGTCAGTATAAACAGAGGGACTCAGGGCAGCCATTTGGATCCCACACGGTCCTGGCACCAGAGCTCATGCACAGCAAGTCTTGCTCGGTGCCTGCTCACCCTTGGTTTGCACGCAGTTTTACCCAGCCCAGGATCTGGGTTGGATGCTCAGGTCTAGGAGGTGACATAAGGAGACAAAAAGATGCACACGCATCAAAGGGTTAAACTGGTTCCGGACTGTATGTGGCCAGGGCAGAGCCGGTATGAGCAAGATGGTCACCAAAGGGGCAACTTCCACACATCGGAGAGCCAAGCAGAACCTCTCAGAATCACTAGTGTGTGGGCTCCACAAGCACAGGGACTGTGTCTGTTCCCCAGCTGGGTCCCCGGCCTGGCGCCTGCCCAAGAAAGCTGAGCCAGCAGGTGACCTGATACCAGTTCCCAAGGTGGCCATTGCTCACCGACAGACCAGATACGTCAGGCAGCACGTTCTCCTCCGGCACCTCCACACCGTCCATGACGATCATGCCTGTGGACGACGCCCGCAGGGAGAACTTGCCCTCAATCTTGGGGGCTGAGAGGCCCCGCATCCCCTTCTCCAGCAGGAAGCCCCGAATGCGGCCATCTTCACATCGAGCCCACACTACAAACAGGTCGGCCACAGGTGAATTGGTGATCCTGGGGGAGGGACAGGCAGTGAGGATCTGGCCACCTCCCCCCTGCCCCTGCCCACCTGCCTGAGACACCCAGACCCCTCACCAGGTCTTGGTCCCGTTGAGGGTGTAGCTCTTGTTAGATGGGTTGTGATGGGCTCTGGTCTCCATGCTGCCAGGGTCACTCCCATGGTTGGGCTCTGTGAGCCCGAAGCAGCCCAGGAGCTCCCCCTTGGCTGCAGGCACAAGACAGGGTCACAAATCTGCCTGTCCCCCACTCATCCCCTCAACTGAAAATTGTCAGTCTCTCGATCAAGCCAGGCCAAAGGCAGACCCAACCCTGCTCTCGTGGCACTCCCGGGGGGTATGGGGACAGCCTCAGCCCCCCAGGCCACAGTAACAATGCCACGATGGGGAGAGGCCGCCACAGGAGTCAGGAAGGAGTCAGATAATCTGTCTTAAAGTCAGTGAAAAGGAGTTAAGCAGGAGGAGGAAGGACGGAGAAGAGTGGTCCCAGCAGGGGGTACAGAGGTGCCAAGGCCCAGTAGTACATTCGGAGAATCCCAAGAGGCCGAGTCTGGCTGAGGAGAAGCAGTCAAGAGAGTGGCCAAAGGTGAGCTGGAATGGTCAGCAGAGGCCTACTCACGTGCGGCCTTGTGGACTCAGTCAGAAAGTTAAGACTTTAAACTCTGGGCTGGGGATGGGGGAGCAAATTAGGAGGGAGATGATGGTGGTGAGAGAGGGGCAGAGTCGAGAGAGACCTAGGAGGGGACAGTCCGGATCAGACGGAGCAGCGGGGCCCCGGGATCTGCAGGGAATCTCGGTGGCCACTGGGGCTATCTTGGAAGTAGGGGAAGAAGGCAGGCTCTGGGGACAGTCCCATTCCTAAGTTCCAGACCACTGGGACGGTCTGGTTTCCGGCAGGCTCCACAGGCAGCTGCTCACCCAGCCGGGGCAGGTACTTCTGCTGCTGGGCCTTGCTGCCATAGGCGTAGATGGGGTGCATGACGAGGGAAGACTGGACGCTCATTGCTGACCTATAGCCGCTATCCACCCGCTCCAGCTCTCGGGCTAGGAGCCCATAGGCCACAGAAGAGACTCCAGCACAGCCATACCCTGAGGGGAGGGGAGGGAAGACAGGGCAATGGGAGACAAAGCCCAGTGTGATTCCTGGGGTCCAAGAGACAGAGCTCCATAAGGGAGCCCAAGGAGGGGGCACCAGCTGGCCCTAGCTTGAGGGTTTATTCATTTTCCCTCGCAGCCACTTTCAGAAGGAGGCGTAACTGCCTTGCTTTGCAGATTGGGAAACTCAGGATCAGGGATAGGAAGGGGCTTTCCAGGACACAGTGGGGGCGGCAGCGTGTGGAGATAAATCTGTCCCTACCTTTGATGGTGGGGCCCAGCACACCAAGCTCCCCCATCTCTGAGATGATCTCCCGGTGAAAAACTGCAAAGAGACAGATGCCCAAATTCAGGCCCAGCCCCAGCCCACTGGAGCCCCCATCCCAGCGGCACAGGAGTCCAGGGGCCCAGCTAAAGCAGGCAGAGCAGGTGCGCACGGTAGGGAGTGCCCACCCACCCCCGCCTGCCTGGGCACCTTCGCTGCGATTGGCCAGCAGGATTCGGGGCATGAGGCGCTCCTGGCAGTAGGTGCGGAAGGTGTCCCTGATGAGGATCTCATCCGCGGTCAGCTGCTCCTCCAGCAGCAGCGGGTCCCTCCAGTCAAATTCAGGACGTGAGGCTGGGACAGGGAGCAGAGAGTGGGGCCGGGCTTGACTCAGCCCAGCCCACCACCGCACCCTCCTCTCCTGGAATCCTCAGCCCCACTCCTCCACTCCCATCTGGCTCCTGGTGGATGTGGGTTGCAGAGAAGACTGACAAGATGGCATTTCTCCGGGAAACTCACTGCCTCTGGCCCTGGCCACGCCCTGCCTCCCCGCCCCGGCAGTCGTCGATTCTGGGACAGAACCCACCCGGGGCAGACAGACAGCTGGACAAGGGCCGCAGACGCCCGGCGCAAGGAGGGGTCCTTACACTTGGCCGCTCGGTTCTGTGTCTTCCCGCCCTTTTCTGCAAACACAGGACGGGAAAGTCACCCCGGGAATGTTCCCGAGCCTCCAGTTCCACCCTCCCCGCCCTGCCCCCGACCCGGCACTGACCAGTTTGCGTCGCCGCCGAGCCCCACCCGCGCAGGAGGCTCAGGCCTGGTCCACGGCTCAGCAGCCGCCCGGAAACGCATCTCAGGGCCATTTGAGCAGCGGACGGGCAAGCGCAGCAACCACGGCCAACCTGGAGGAGCAGGGGCGTCAGAGCGGCGTGGCTCCCACCGGCAGGCCTGGCCCCCGGCACCAATCGCCCCTCTCGCGGGTGCTTACCTGAGGCCTCCGCGCTCACCGTACGGTCCACAGTACAACAGGCAAAAGCTTCTGACCTCTGGAGGGGGTGGGAGGGGCGGATGCCGAATGAGGCCTCTCATTGGTGTGTGCTCGGACTCGGCTCCTCCACAGCTCTGCCTTTTAAAAGGGCCACGGTAGCCTTGCCGGTGGAGCCAGCTCGGCCCAGGCCAAGCTTTATTAGCTGCTTTAAGAAGCAGAACAGGGAGGGGGCGGAAGGTGAGTGCTGGGAGCCAATTGGCCAGCTGGATTCCTGTTCTGATTGGCCCTAGGAGGGGGCTCGGCCTACATCTGATTGGTCAGTTGCAGGGGGCGTGTGCGGAGGGATTCTGGCGTTTAAGTGAGGCAACTGAGGCCCGAGAAAAAAAGAGTCCTGGAACCCAGACCTCGATGTCTCCTCTAATGGGTGCTGTGGGGGTGTGGGGTGGGCTCCAGCGGGCGATCTCAGTCCAACCTGCCAGTCTGTTCCAGGAAGTATGGGTAGCCACGTGTGACTGCGTGCGTGACTTGGAGTGATGCCATGCGCTATGCTTCAAACGTCTACGTGTGTGATTGTGGCTCTGCATCTGTAGGTGCGTGTGCGACGTTGTGGGGCGGTTGACTGTGGGGCGGTTGTGTGCCACTGTAACTGGGGCTGTGGCTGTGTGCCTGAATGTGCATTTGTAAGCTGGTGTGACGGTGTTCTGTGTGATCGTGTGTCTGTATGTGTGATTCTACGTTGTGATGGTTTTCTCTCTAGGTGTGTCTATTATTTATGTGACAACACGGCTGGATATTTGTGTGTGTGTCTGTGTGGTTGTGTACCTACATGTGTCAGTGTGATTTGGCCTATGTGCACTTGTGTGTGATTGTGAGTGTGATACGAGTGTCCGCCTGAGTGAATGGCTAGGCTCACCCAGGTCACTTTTACGAGCATTTGTGCGATGTACATTTCAATCTGGGTGCACTGTGCTTAACCATCTCTGTATCTAAGAGGCACGTATCTACCATGACATGGCCTTTTCCCAGGTGGGGAAAGTAAAGCCCAGAAAGCAGAATGATCTTACTCAAGGTTACAGTGGGCCAAGTGCAGAGCAGGGACCAGCCCTGGGATCCAGGCCTCCTGGGAACCAGGAGGCAGGGGGTGGGCCCCTCCCTGCCCACCCAGGAACACATCTTCCCACATAGACACTCTGGGTAATTGTATGTGTGTATCGTGCCCTACCTCATGTATCGGCTCTAAATGACTTATGGGATTGCGTCCGATCACTGGCCTCCATGTCCCCAAGTGCCTGGGGCCTGGGTGTCCCTGGACCCTCCCACTTTCTGGGCCCTTCTTGCCTTTATTTTTATTTTTTTTAACATTTATTTATTTTTGAGACAGAGAGAGACAGAGCATGAACGGGGGAGGGTCAGAGAGAGAGGGAGACACAGAATCCGAAACAGGCTCCAGGCTCTGAGCTGTCAGCACAGAGCCCGATGCGAGGCTCGAACTCACAGACCGCGAGATCATGACCTGAGCTGAAGTCGGATGCTTAACCGACTGAGCCACCCAGGCGCCCCTTGCCTTTAATATCCAACTAAAACAGTTTGAACCCTCCTGTTCACGGTGGAAGGTTCTCTCATTCTTCTAGTCACCTCCCTCCTCCTGCAGCCAGTGGCCTCTTCCTTCCCCAAAGCTCCCTGCCCTGGAGCTGGTGTGAGTGTTGGAGTTCTCTGATGCTCCGTGGTGTCAGAGGGTGACGTCAGTATACACAGCAGGAAACCCAAACTGAGGTTCAGGCCTTGCCACCTTGGGAAGTCCATCATTCCTCTTAGCCACATGCTCCTAGGGGACAAATGCTTTCAGCCAAATGCTCCCCTCTCTCTGGACCTTTACCTTCTTGCCTTGCGTTTTAGAGCCAGACATGCCTGTTTAGTGCCTCATCCAAGGAGATTTCTCTCCAAGAGACACTCTGCTTTCCAGGAAACCACTGTAATTCCAGCCATGTTGTTTACCGAAGTGAAATTCGCATGACATAAACGAACCATTTCAAAGCGTACAATTCAGTGACACCTAGCACATTCACCGTGTTGTGCAACCACCACCTCTATCTAGTTCCAGAACATTTCCATCGCCCCAAGGAGACCTTGGACCCATTAGCGGTCCTCCCCATTCCTCCCCCCTCTGCTCCTGGTAAGCACTAATGTTTCTGTCTATATGGATTTGCCTGGATATTGCAGGGACTCTTTTGTGACTGGCTTCTTTCACTTAGGTTCATGCACATGAATATGCATTAGAACTTCATTCCTTTCACGGCTGAATAATATTTCATTGTATGGATGGACCACATTTTGTTTATCCATTCATGTGTTAATGGACATTTGGGTTGTTTCTACCTCTTAACTATTGTTAACTGATGCCGCCCGTGAACTCAGTGTACCAGTATTTGTTTGAATACCTGTTTTCAATTCTTTTGGGTCTATACCTAGGCGTGGAATTGCTGGCTCACATGGTAACGCTTGTTCAACTTTTTAAAAAATGTGTATTTATTTTTGAGAGAGAGAGACTGAGACAGAGAACAAGTGGGGGAGGGGCAAAGAGAGAGGGAGACACAGAATCCGAAGCAGGCTCCAGTCTCTGAGCTGTCAGCACAGAGCCCGACGTGGGGCTCGAACTCACAGACAGCGAGATCATGACCTGAGCCCAAGTCAGACACTTAACCGACTGAGCCACCCAGGCGCCCCTCAACTTTTTGATTGTTTAACTTTTTGAAGAATCATCAAACTTTTCCACAGTAGCTGTGCCATTTTGCATTCCCACCAGCAGCTTACGGGGTCCCAATTTCTATAAATATGGCCATCTTACTGGGTGCATTGAGCTGGCTTTCATATTACTTGCTTCCCCCTCCCCTTGTGATACATGATCATTTTTTGCCTTTTGTGCAATGCGTTCATGATGCAGAAACTCTGATCGTGCATCTGTGGCGATGTGTCTATGTCTGGCCCGGGTTGTGTGCTTTTCACTATCAGCATGTTCGACTTCATGTTGGTGCGGTTGTGTGTCTTTAACTGGGTGTGCCTGCGGGAGGCATTGGTAGCTGGGCAATTGTGTGACTAACTACAAACTGGGGCAGTGACAGGTGGCGTGAATACGTAAGGTTACAGATTTTATATGATGCTGGGCATGATTGTGTCTGTGTCTGATGTTTAGCTGTGTGCGTTGCTACATCATTGTGTGTTTGTGAATGATTATGTGCCGGGGGGGGTGTTTTATGCTTTTGTGTCTGGAGGTGGGGGTCGTGTAACTGAATCTTCTGTAGCTCTGTGAGAACATATCCAAGGATATCTGTGTGTCCGTTCGGTTGTGGCAAAATCACGTCAATGCGATTGTGTGTTGTCGCGGTGTGTGAGTGCGTCAGCACCCGTCCGCGTGATTACGAATTCTGTGTCTAAGAGATTGTGTGACTACAACGTTGTGTAGCCAGTGTGGTGTATAGCTGTGGTTTGTGCCTGGGAATTGTGTGTCCGTGCGACGCACACACACACACACACACTTACACATGCCACGGGACTAGACGGTCCGTGTGACGGAGGAACCAGGAATTTGTGTCACTGTGGAATTGCACATTGTGTGTGCATATAATTGCCAGCTGCGTGTCTGTGACGCGTGTCTGTATCATCCACCCAGCCTCCCAGGACGCAACACTGGAGGTCCCTGGCGCACAACCTTGGATTCCTCCCCCATGTGGGGCAGGAACCAAACGTCAGCCAGGCCCAGAGCAGGGGGGTGGCTGTGAGGGCCTCCTGTAGTTCAGGTACTTGAGTGTCCCGTTTCACGCAGGAGGGGAGGTCATCTCCCCTGCCCCATCGCATCAGAGCAATGGTGGCTGCGGTGGCCCCGGCCTTCACACACCCTTCGCCGTGCGGCACCACGGTGGGGGCGGGGGAGGGCACGGTAGACAGCGGCAGCTGTTTGTCAGGGGGTCCTCCTGGCACCGGGCTCGACCCTGGAAACTCACAATCCAGGCAATTTCAAACCAACCTAACCTGAAGCCCCAGCCCCCAACCCTCCTGCCCGTCGGGAACAGAGTTTGGCTCTTCTGGGCCCCCACCTGATAACAGCGTCCGACATCTGGGCCGTCTGATAATGCTCCGCTTGGCAAGGACTTCGTGCCAAATCCCGCCATCAGCAAGGTTACTGCTGTTTAGTGGGGAGGGGGAGAGCTACAAGGCCGTGGTCAGGGGAAAGGGGGTCTTGAAGCCCCTTCCCAGGATCCCCATTCTGTCTGTTATCCCCTCCTACAGGAAGGTAACTAAAAACAGACGCCCAAGTCTCTCTTTTTGTGGGGACTCGGTGCCTCACTTTACCCGACACCTGAACCCTCAACCTCAGAACCCCCAGCCCCTGAACACCTGACTTGGCTTTGGATACAGGGTCAGTCCTTAAGGCCCAGCCCCTAAGAAGGCTGAGATGAGGTCTGTTCCCCAGAAACGGTGACCCCCCGCCTTGCCTGCCTCTTATCAGGGACTGTAGCCAATCAGCTGAGGGCAGAGAAGAGCCCTCCAAGGGGCCATTGGTGTCTCAGAGCCCACGAGGCCACGGAGGGAGAGGAGGCCTGAGGCCCAGGGTGGGCACCAGCCGGCCATGGCCGCAGCTGAGACCGCCTTGCCCTCCATCAGCACGCTGACCACCCTGGGCCCCTTCCCGGACACACAGGAAGACTTTCTCAAGGTGGGGCCAGGCGGGGTGTAGGTGGGCTGGCTGGGGTCCTGGCTGTGGCTAGAGCTTGTGGGGGGGGGGGTCTAGTCTGCATCTTGCTCTGAACCTTACCCAAGGCTGGGGGTCCTCAGTCCAGGCCAAGGGTCTGAACCTTGTCTAAGAACCTATGTCCGTCATATAAAACTGAGGCTTGTAGGGGCACCTGAATGGTTCAGTCCGTAGAGCATGCAACTCTTGATCTCAGGTGGGTTCAAGCCCCACATTGGGTGTAGAGCTTACTTAAGGCACAAAAAACCTGAGGCTTGGAGCTGAAAACTGCAGGGGTCCACAGTGAGCCCACCCCAGATATGGGGGGGGGCAGCAAATGCATATAGGGAACATCCAAGTATTAATCTTGGGAATTAATTCTTGGGGGGGGGGGACAGGGAAGGAGAGGGAGAGTGGGGAGGGTGGAACCGAGGCAAGGCCCCCCCCTCCACCCCCAGCCTTCCATTCTTGTCTCTTCCACCCCTTCCCCCAAGCCTGAGTGTGGCTCCAGATAATGTCGGTCTTATCTTGGGTCTCCAGCCCCATCGACCTCTGTCCCTGGACTTGGGGGGGGGGGGCGCTAGAGCGAGTCTGCCCTGTAAGGGAGGGGGACAGACTGACATGACAGACAAGCAAACGAGACCCCTTTCCAGAGCCTCTGGCCAGTCTACCCCCACTAGGGCGTCGGGCCCCGTCCATCTCTGGGCAGGGTACCCTGATGTCCACCGAGCCTCACGCTACCGGCTCCCCTCCCCAGTGGTGGCGCTCTGAGGAGGTGCAGGACTTGGGTCCGGGTCCCCCTGATCCCACCGGGCTGCCCCTCCACGTGAGGCCGGAGTCGCAGGACGCGCCCAGGGAGGACGAAGACGACGAGAGGGACTCGGCTACCTCCTGGGATCTGGATCTCCTTCTCACCAATTTCCCGTGCCCGGAGCCGGGCGGCGCGCCCCAAACCTGCGCTTTGGCGCCGGGCGAGTGCTCCGCGGCGCAATTCCCGCTGCCGCCCCCGCAGCTGCCGCCGCAGCCGCAGCCGCAGCCGCCGCCACCTGAGACTCTTGGCTCGTATGTGGGCGGCTCGGGGCTGGTGGCTGGGTTCTTGGGTCCCGAGGAGCACCCGGGCTGGGCACGCCCGGCCCCCAGAGCCCCGGGCCCCGACGCCTTCGTGGGCTCCTCCCTGGGCCCGGTTCCCGAGCCCAAGGCACTGTCGCTGCAGCCGGTGTACCCGGGGCCAGGCGCGAGCTCCTCCGGCAGCTACTTCTCGAGGACCGGGCTTTCGGTGCCCACGGCGCCAGGCGCCCCCTACGGGCTGCTGTCCGGGTACCCAGCGCTGTACCCGGTCCCGCAGTACCAAGGGCACTTCCAGCTCTTCCGCGGGCTCCCAGCGCCTGCTCCCGGCCCCACCGCACCCCCCTCTTTCCTGAGTTGTCTGGGACCCGGGACGGCGGGTGCGGGACTCCGGGGGACCGCAGGAGACCCAGGGGGGATCGCGGAGGCCGCGCCATCCAAACGCAGCCGGCGATCGTGGGCGCGCAAGAGGCAGGCGGCGCACACATGCACTCACCCGGGCTGTGGCAAGAGTTACACCAAGAGCTCACACCTGAAGGCTCATCTGCGCACGCACACAGGTGAGGGAGCGGGCGCGGGGCTGGAGGATGAGCCTCGGGAGCAGAGAATGGCTTGGGGAGCTAGAAAACCCGAGCAAGTGGCGAGGCTAAAAACGGAGCAAGGGGCAGGGCAGAGCAAGCTGGGACCCGGCCTGGGACCTCAGGAGCCGGACAGGCAGCGGTGCGGGAGGCGGGCGGGGGCACAGAGACAACCAGGGAAACCTGAGGACCGTTTCAAGGAACTGATGACAGGTAAGACCTGGGCAGAGGACCGGCTAAGACGCAGAAAACCTGCCTAGAGGAGGGACTGCGGGGAGGTGACAAGCTTGGAATGCCAGCGGCGAGGTCAAAGACATCGGGTTCAGGTCTGGGGCAAGCGAAGAACGGAGTTAGGAGCCGGGACTATGAAAGGCCGGTTGCTCGGCACGAAGGCGGAGCCAGACCGTGGGGGCGTGGCTGGCACTCAGGGGCCGAGGCAGGGCCAGAGTCAGCTTCCGGTGCCTAGATGCAGAGGCCGACCCAGGAGGATAGAGACAATAGCTGGGAAAGAGGAGGGTGGGCACAGGAGGAGAAGCCAGGTCCAAGGATCCTAAAACGGGGGCAGGCCTGTGGAACAGAGGCTGCGGGGAGGAGAAAGGGAGTGGCCTCGGTTTAAGAGTCCGCGCAGAGGGTAGGGCCAACTGTACATTCCTGGGCGGGGACTCAGAGAGAGGAGCCAGGAGGAGCCTAGGGAGAGAATAACCCTCCTGCACAGGGCCTGGATTTCAAGACTCAAGGGCCAAGGCCAGGGGTAGAACTGGGCCAACAGCTGGAAGGTCCCCTGGCACAAGGTGGGGCTGGAACATAGGGAGCAGGGCCAAAGGACGAAGGCGAGGATGGCTTTAGGACTCAGGGGCATGGTAACATGACGCAGGAAACGAGGCCAGAGAGATAGGGGACACGATTTGGGTCCAGGAAGCGAAAATGGGTTTGGCGCCAACTGCAGGTACAGAGGAAGGGTCGGGGTCACAGAGGCTGGACCTGGGTGCAGAATCAGGGCCGTCCCCTGGGAGTGAGAAGGGCCCTCCCCTGAGAGGGAGAGCCTCCTTACATCTTGCGCCCTAAGGCGCCTCACTTACCTCACCCTAGTACCGGGCCAAGGCTGAGCAAAGGAGTGGGGCCAAATGCAGAGGCAGACCCGGGGGCGGGGGCGGGGGGGCAGTAGTGCTCACGGCTTCCTCGCCCCAACCCCCCAGGAGAGAAGCCCTACGCCTGCACGTGGGACGGCTGTGGCTGGAGGTTCGCGCGCTCAGACGAACTGACCCGCCACTACCGGAAGCACACCGGACAGCGCCCCTTCCGGTGCCAGCTCTGCCCGCGCGCTTTTTCGCGCTCCGACCACCTGGCCTTGCACATGAAGCGTCATCTTTGAGCCCTGCCCCAACACTTGGACCTTCCTGGGGATTGGGGATGGAACAAGAGCAGATCCACGCAGGGTGGTTTTCCCTCGGATGGACCCTCTCCCGGATTCGCAGTCCCACAGATCCACCCAAAGATCAAGGACTGGCCCATAGACAGACCTGTGGGAGCCTCCAGCCAAAACTCCCACACGTCCTCAGCCACAGGGAGCCACACAGAGACATCCAGTGGTCACACAAACACAACGAGACAACCCTCCAAATAAATGGGCTCAGTTGGACACTCAGACACTTCGGACAGAGAGACAGACCCTCAGAGAGCTGGACCCTCAGACCAGTTTACAAGACGCCCTGGGCAGTGGGAGTTGGGGGTTGTGGGGTGAGGCTTCCCAGAGACCCTGGACCTAGCAGGGGACTTCACATCGTGACTAATGAAGCTCTGCATAGTGCCTGGATCTGCTGTGAATGGTTATGGGTCCTGTACCAATGCCCTTCCCAGATAAAGGTTCAGCGTTGGCCTGACTTTGTGGGTTTTGGGTGCTGGAAGACGGGAGGAAGCTGTATCCTCAGGGGTGACATTGGGGGCCGTACACACCTTCACACCCTCATCTCCTAAACTTCAGCGATCCTTCTTGGCACTGTAGGCTTTGCCGCCCCTCACCACCACACCCCAAGATCAGGCTACATCGCCTTTATCTCCTCCCTTGAGCCCCAGTTATATTCACTGGGACCGTCTCCTGCTGTTTAAGAGCCCCTCGGCCCGGTCCCGGAGTCTCAGCACCCTTCACCCAGACATGATCCAATGTAATTCTTTGACTAGCTCAGGGGACCCCGGGAGAACATGTGGAATGAAAAGAGAGAGGATCAGGAGCACAAGCGCCCCTTAAAAGAGCAAAGGTCACAAGAGTTGGACCTCAGATTGTAAAGCAAGAGAGGAAAAAACCCAAATTTGCGGCTAACCCAGGAGCCGGGGAAGGAATGGGGTCCTGGCGGAAGAGTGTGGTTTGAGACTAGCCCGAGGAGAAAGAGACGGAGGCGGGGCCTAGCGGAGGGATGTGAGCCATGATTGGCCGGGAGAAGAGTCGGAGGCGGGACTCGGGAAACCACCTGGCCACCGGGGGCGTGGCCTGAGCCGAGGCAGCAGGGGTAGCGTATCTCGGGTTGAGTGCGCCGGAAGCGGGAAGCGGCCAGGGGCGCCTGAGGGGAGTGACCTTCAGAAAGGAAGCACCGCCCCCGGAGCGCCCCTAATTGACTTTCAAATCTCTGCTTCTCATTTGGTGGGCGGAGTCTCCATCCTCCTGAGGTCCTGGCTGGAGTTCCCAGGCTGTTTGGGGAAGTGAAATTTGCCTAGGGACCAGCCCGGCCCAGCTCGTGACCTGGTGCCCCGTGGTCCCAACGCAGATTCCTCGACCCAAGCAATCGCCATGACCACGCTGACCTCGCTGCTTCTGGCCGCGCTGCTGTGGGTCCCTGTAAGGACCCTGACCTGCTACGGGGACTCGGGGCAGCCTGTGGACTGGTACGAGTGCGCAGGCGCCGACCCTCTCCCGGGGTTGGCCTGGGGGTTGCTGCACACCTGGGTGAATGAAGCCTGGAGTTTCCTCTCTTTTCCTCCCTCCATTACTGTCCATTCCTCAACTTCAAGGTTCGTCGTCTACAAGCTGCCGGCCGAGAGCGGGCCCGGGGATGCGGCGCAGAGCGGTCTGCGATACAAGTACATGGATAAGGACTCCGGGGGCTGGCGCGATGGCGCGGGGCCCATCAACAGTTCGGCGGGGGCCGTGGGCCGCAGCCTCCTGCCGCTGTACCGGAACACCAGCCAGGTGAAGGGGCTCCTGGGCTGGACCTGGGATGGGACTCCAGGGCCCGGCCTGGGGGAGAAACTTCACGTTGCCCCGTCCATCTTCCCCAGCTCGCCTTCTTGCTATACAACGACCAGCCACCTAACTCAAGTAGGGCTCAGGACTTTTCCAGTCGGGGACACACGAAGGGTGAGGCCCGGATTGGGGCTGGGGAAGAGCTCTGGTTTTCCCATGCATTTTCCCCAACCCCTAACCTAACCCCTAACCCCTGATCTAACCAGAGGGGGGGCGGGGGTCGGTGCTCTGTCAGACTCTGGACCTTTGCTTCCTCATTTTATATTAACATGGTCTTTCTTTTTGACTATGAGAATTGACAGCTGCGGAAAGTGAGCTAGCTCAGCAGTGATCTCCACACTGCCCACACCTTCTCCAGCCCCCCCCCCCCCAAAAAAAAAAAAAAAACTGAGGCTGCTCCTGGTGGTACATGTGTTTGTTGGGATGCCTTAAACAGTCCTCCTGAACTCTATCTTCTGGTTTAGGTGTGCTGCTCCTGGACCAAGAAGGGGGCTTCTGGCTGGTCCACAGCGTTCCTCGCTTCCCTCCACCTGCCTTCTCTGCTGCATACAGCTGGCCTCCCAACGCCCAAATCTATGGGCAGACCCTGCTTTGTGTGTCTTTTCCCCTCACCGAATTCTCGAAGATTGGTGAGTGTGGACAGGGAGGCAAAGTGAATCCCTGATTCCCAGGCCAGAATGTGGAATAGTCCCTCATTTTCTCCACCTTTGCCCTCCAGGCAGACAGCTGACCTACACCTACCCCCTAGTGTACGACCACAAGCTAGATGAGGCCTTCGCTCAGCAAGTCCCCAGCCTGGAGAAGGTGGTCAATGGCCAGCATGTTCTCCGAGGCCCCTGGAACAGCAGTGCAACACTCACATCCAAGGCAGGGGACACCTTCCAGAGCTTTGCCAAATTTGGAAAATTTGGAGATGGTGAGTCCGGAGATGGAGGGTTGCCAAACTCTTTTTCTGCAGAGGGGCTGTCTAGCGTGTCCATGGCTGAGGGCAAGTCAGGAATAGGGACTAGGACTCTTTGGGAGCCACAATCAAATGTTGGTAGACAACCAACAGACCTGGTTCACATATTGGTGTCTGGCTATGTGGTGTGTGATTTAACCAGAGCCTCAGTTTAACCCATATGAGAAATGGGGATACTGATAAAGGATTGTTAAAAATGAAGCAATGCACATAAAGCATTTGGTAAGGGCTATAACTTTTAATGTTATAATTCCCTGGGTTTCCAGGAATTGACAACTGAGGAAACTGAGCTCAGAGAGGGGAGATTGGCCCTAGCAATGACCCTGACCCTGTCCATGCCCTTTTTCCGTCCTCCACAGACCTGTACTCTGGCTGGTTGGCAGAAGCCCTTGGCAGTAACCTGCAGGTCCAATTCTGGCAAAACTCTCATGGCATCCTACCCTCCAACTGCTCCAGGGCCCAGCATGTGCTGGATGTGACTCAGATAGCTTTCCCCGGGCCAGCTGGGCCAACCTTCAGTGCCACAGAAGACCACTCCAAGTGGTGTGTAACCCCAGAGGGGCCCTGGGCCTGTGTGGGTGACATGAATCGGAACATCAGAGAGGAGCACCGGGGTGGGGGCACGCTGTGTGCCCGGCTGCCGGCCCTCTGGAAGGCCTTCCAGCCTCTGGTGAAGGCCTGGAAGCCCTGCAGAGAGAACAGAACCTTCTTTCCAGGAAGCCCAGTAGAGCATGTAAGAGCTAAGGCTCAGGAGCCAGTTGGGACCTGAGTCTGAACCCCAGTTCAATGCCTTCCTAACTGTGTGACCTTAATTATGTGCCTTAACCTTTGACTCAGTCTACTCATCTGCAAACTGAGAGTCACAATACCTGACTCAGGACTGTCGAGAAATAAAAAGAAATTGGCAGACGGGGCTGTTAACTTTTTTTGTCTTCCAGTGGACGCTGGGACTCCAAACCACGCTGCAGCCCTTCTCTCCCTGAAGGTCGGGGGGCAGCTGGCACATAAGTGAGACCCGAAGTGGGACCACAAGGACGGGTCCACCCAAGACTCGCCTCTCCTCTTTTTGGTAACCAGGCCTGGAATTCCGTCCCTCAAGACGCACACAGGCAAGGGGGCTAAAACCTGATGTCTTGCCCCGCCAGGGGAGGTGGGGTGAGCCCCAGAAAGCTCACACAGCACAGACACACTTTATTTATATGTGTACATATGTATACAGGTGGCTGTACAGAGCAGAGCCAGCGGCCCCCTGGGCTACGGGCCCGGAGGCGTGGGGCAGGGCGCACCTTTTTTGGTCAGGCCTGCTGGGGGTATAGCGTCAGCAGGGCACCGGGAGGTCAGCCCCGCCTCAGGTTTGGTGGCTGGGGCCGAGAGGGAAGCGGGTGGAGCTGGGGGCCCTGCACCGCTGGACCCATTCTTTGTGGAGGCTAGGGAGGGGGCCTGGGGATCCGGGGAGAGTTTGGGGGAGGTGGGCTTGGAGCGAGGCCCGCTCAGCGTGGTCCGCTCCTCCACCACCTCCAGCACCCAGCACTCCCGACCCCGGGGGACCTCAGGTGCCGGAGGTGCCAGGGACGTGGATTCCTGCAACCCCTTGGAGTCTGCACCAGGAGGCTGGGGCGTCCCGGCCTTGGCCCCGGGACGCACAGGCTCTACGACAATTGGCACCGGGGGTGTGCCCGCCTCACCCGAACTGCTGCGCCTGCCGGTCTCATGTTCCTGCACCGGGCTCAGCGCGGCCTTTGCCACAGCCCTGGCCACCCCACCCGCTCCATCCTCTGTCTGCACGCTCTGGTGCCGTGTGCCGCTGGCATCCCGCTCCAGGGTCCGGCCCCCGGGAGTTGTCGCGCGGGGTGGGGTGCAGGCCTCGGCACCCCCGGGGGACTCCTTCTCCTTACTGGACGCCGGCGGCCTCGGGGCGCCCTCGGGCAGCAGCGGGTCCGCGCCCAAGCTCAGGGGCGACTCCTGGCGGCCCAGGCGACGAACGGCGACCTGCCGGGGTGCGCCAGGACCCTCGACGGGGGGCGTCTCGCCGTCAGATTCAGCGAGGCTATGTAGCGCCAGCTCGCCGTGAAAGTCCTTGCGGAAATCCGGGTGGCCGACCTCTAGGCTGTGTTTGCGCAGTGCGCCCTTCTTGTCCGCGCCCAGCGAGGCTCCCAGCTTCTCCGCCGACTGCACGCGTTTGAGGAGAGGCGAGCGCGGGGGCTCTGCACTCTTGGGGCGCGGGCGCACCACCGGCGGCGACGAGTGCAGCTTCGCAGGGAAGCTCTGCGTCGTGTGCGAGCTGCCCACCGTGTGGCCTGGCAGCGGCGGCGGCGACGCCTGTGTCGGGGACGGCGTGTGCGCCAGCGGCGACAGCGGGATGTTGCCAGCCGACTTGCAGCGCGCAGAGCGGTACTGGCGGTGCAGTTTCGGCGACAGGCCGTGCAGCGTGCTGGGTCGGATGTGGTGCGACGCTGACGACGCCGGCGAGTTGGGCGTGCTGGAGGCCGGCGAGCTGCTCTGGGAGGAGGCGCCTGCGGACGGGCGAGAGGGGCTGGAGCGCGCGGAGGGCACCGCCAGGGCACAGCCCCGCCACCCTTCGCCGCCTGGCCCGCCGCGCGCAGGCGCAGAGCGTACCTAGGTAGGCGGAGTCGGGCGTGGAGCGGTAGCTGTGGGTAGGCGAGCGTGCAGGCAGCCCGTGCGTGGGCGAGCCCGGGAGGCTGTCGCTGGACGAGAGCGACCGATTCAGCGACGACAGCGAGCGGCTAGTGTGCAGCAGGTTTGACTGCTTTGTGATCTTGCGGAAGAGGGAGCTGCGCTTCTTGCTGGGGGACAAAGAGGGGGCCACCTACCCTTCACCAAATTCCGGGACTCCCGGGTTCTCCCGGCTTCTCCCACTTCTGGGCCGCACGACCGCCCACCCTTCCTGGCCCCTCCCTTCCCGGCTGCAACCCACCTATCAGAACCAAAAGAACTTTCCTGGCCGCTGGTCCCATTAGGCTCCTCCCGCCTCAGGCTCCACCCATTCCTTCCTGGACGCCCCCCACCCCAAGCTAGGAAAACACTCCTCAAGACCAACTTTAAAAAAAACAACAAACAAAAAAACCCCAACTTTTTTCTGGCCCGCCCACCTCTCTAGCTCCTCTGTCTCCAGCTACAGTCCACCTGACAGGGGCTGGGAGAAATTCTCCTGACCCAATTTTGTTTAGCTCCTCACTCGAATGCCCCCTCAACGATGCATCCAGGACAAACTCACTGATTGAAACACGACATTCTCCCGGCCCCGCCCACCTCTCCTAGCTCCTCCTACCTAGAAAGGAAGAAATTACCTCCATTGGCCCAGTCTTGCCTAGCGTCCTCATTTCACCTAGAAATCCCTTCTCCCAGCCCTCCCAGCCGCCTAAATACATCCAACAGGTCAGGACCGTCCCCTAGATGGTCTCCTCTTTAGTTGACAAGTGCTGGCGCTGCCCACCTTCCAAGGTTTTCTTCCCAACCTAGAAACCTGGCACAGCTTCCTTCCCTGGCTTCTGCCACTTGCCCAGCTCTTCTTTCTCTGTCCTCTTGTTTTTGCTGCATGGCCTCGACCGGCCACTTTTCCTGGCCACTTCCCTCCTCAGGTCCCCACCACCTCCCACCTTAGCCCCGCCCACTGCACACACACACACACACACACACGCGCGCGCGCGCGCGCGCGCGCGCCGTGGGTTTCCTCAGCCCGCTGTTTAGAGCCCTGCCCACTGCATTTGGCCCCACTCACCTCTCCTGGCCCTCCTTGGCAGAGGGCCGCTTGTTCCTCCTAGCCATTTTGGCTTTGTAGCTGCTGCGCCGGGCAGGGCCAATGCGAATGGAGGTATTTTCGAAGGGTGTTGTAGTCACTGCTACCTTATTGCCACTCTGGGGGTTAGAAAGGGGGAAGTGCTCTGCGGGAGGCTGCTCCAGCAGCTCCAGTTCCCCAAGATCTCTTCACCCTTCCCCCACCCTCCGGGCAGGGTGCTCCCTCCCTTGCACTCACCTTAAGGATCAGCTCGACGACCTCAGGATGCACCATGCCGTGCACAGGCTCTCCGTTCACGTGGGTGATGAGGTCACCAGCACAAAGCCCTGCTTCCTGGGCTGGCCCCCCCTCTTCCACGTGCTGGGGACAGGACACCCCGTAGGGGTAGGGTCACAGGATTGGTAACAAAGAAAGCTCCCTGAGCTTCTTGCACCAGGCACCTAGCTCTGCGTGCGCAACAATCCTCGTCACACCTTGTGAAATAGTAATTATTCTTCCCGATTTACAAATGAAGAAACTGAGGCTCAGAAAGGGGAGGGAGAGTACTGGTCACAGAGGAGTCTTACCAGGCTACCCATTTCTACAGTTTGAGCAGTCTCTCATCCCCCCGGGTGGGGGGGGGGACTTCTCTCCACCCACCCACCCCTCATCTTGGGACATAGACTCCAAGCACGAGCGCTCACCCAGACAATGTGATGAACACTGTAGACATCTGAGTCACCCATGTAGACGCGAATGGCACGCAGCGTGAAGCCGTACTTCTTGCCAGAGCGTTGGATGGTGATGGGGGAGCGGAGCCCACTGACAGCCGGTGAGTAGTCCCGGCTGGGTGAGGAGTCCCGTGAGGATGGGTTGGAGGAGAGAGATCGTGGGGACATGGGGCTGGCCAGGGGTGAGCTTCCATGGGGGTCCACTGCAGACACAGAGCCAAGGTCAGAGATTGGGGCCGACTCAAGACACATCTCTCCCTGTATCTGCTCCTCCTTCCTCCCAAGTCAAAGTCCCGGGGTTCTCATTGGTCCATCCCAGAGCCAATCATTGTGGACAGGGAAAATACAGTGTTTCCATCGGCCTCTCCTGGCACAAATGGAGACAGCCCCTCCCCTGCTATGTGGAACCCAAGGTCACCTGCAGGAATCATGACGGACAAAGCAGTGGCCGAAGCTGACTTGATGACTTTGCCCCCAGTTCGAGAAGGCCTCTTCTCCACTGCGGGGTCTCCTGACAGCTGCTGGTGCCGCGCCCGGCGCAGAACCAGGTCATTGGTGGCCCTAGGGCCTGATGAGTCCCCATCCTTCGAGGGTGGGCAGAGGTCACCTGGGCGTGGGCGGTCAGCTGCAACAGAACAAGTGGGTTAGGGGCCAGTCCGAGGCCACGGACTTCTGCGAGCTGTTCCCTCTGCCTGGAATGCTCTTCCCCTTCTCTCTCTTACTTGTGAGTTTCATGAAAGCAGGTGACATACCCATTTAGCACAGCTCCTGATACACAGAAGCGCTCAAATACATTTGTGGACTGAGAATGGAACACGAGGTGTTCCCCATGTTGATGAGAATCCCAGGCTGGAGTGTGAAGAGTGGGTGAGATCTTGTATAAACAGCACCACGCTCACTGAATGCTCAATATACGGTCACTGGGGAACTGGGGAAGGCGGCGAAGGGGACACACTCACTGGCCTCGGGGTCCCCAGCGCTGGGGGTGCCGTCCCCATGAACCGCCTCTTTGGCGGCTCGCGAATCCAGCGAGCCTGGGGGGTCGGAGCTGGGCCGGGGAGGCCTGCGCATCCGGGCCTCATCCTCGTCCTCTTGAGGGGCGCTGAAGCGGCTGGGCTCTAACAATGCAGAGAAACGGCGGCGCGCGCCCAGCGGGGGACTGGCCTCCCCTTCTAGGAAGCTGGCCTCAGAAGCCGAGAAACGCTTGCTGCTGGAAGGGGTGGGGGTGGGGGGATGTCAGAGGAGACACGCCCCTTTGGGCCCCGTCCCCAAACCCATTCCGGTCCCTGCTCACATCTCCGGGGAGCCCCCTCTCCAGGTCTTCTCGCGCAGGGTCAGGCCTCCCAGGCCCTCCCGCTTGCCGGCCGCCTTGTCCTCTGGGCCCTTAGCGCTGGGCTCCCGCTTGCCGGGCCCCGCTGCCGCCACGGGGGTCTTGGGCTCGTGCTGCGACAGTTGCTCCATACTGCTATACACCTGCAAGGGCAGACGCTGGGTGGTGGGAGGCAGGTCCGGCCCGGCCCCAGGTCCCGCCTTCGCTCTCGGGCCAATGCGCTTCCCGCTGCCGGACGCCCAAACTACGCTGCACCTGCCCACGGCCGGGCTCCGCCCAGTTCTGGGAAGTACCCCGGCCACCTACAACTCAATTCAGGCCCCGCTCCACGGTTAGGCCCTGACCCGCCCGTGCCCTCAAGAATCTGTTCTTGCCCCACCTTCCTAGGCTTCCCACAATTATGTCTAGTCTCGTCCCGGCGAGGCCTGCACCCCCTTCCGCTCTTTCCCCAGGCGAGATCTTGCCCAGCCTTGCCCCCGCCCCCACTGCGCATCCTCCCAGGCCCCAGGTCCTGAGGCCGCCCCATTCAGAACTAGCCCAGCCCCACCGCGGGCTTCCTTTCTACAACTGTCCGGGTTCCCGTTAGATTCCACTGGAGGCCACGGGGGCAGTCCCAAGACCCCCATGCTGCCGCCCCCGAAAGCCTTATCGCTCCCGGATCTCTTACCCCCTCAGTGGCTTCCCCGGCTCGAGACCTGGGTCCCCACCACCATTGGCCCCGGCCCCCCGGGTCTCACCCACCCCTAGCCCAGCCTCGGCCCACCTTGCTGAAGCGCGGCGAGCAAGAGGAGAACTGGCGTATTTCCACGGGCTCCTCTTCTGTGGTGTCGTCCTCATCATAGGAATTCACGTGATGATACCTGTCTGAGCGGGCTGAGGATTGGGGGGTGGGCCATAACCGCAGGCAAGGGTCCACTCCTCAGATCAGACACAACCCCCACACCCCGCCGGAACAGGCCTGCAGGCCTCTGCCCCACTCCCCGGTCGGACTCGGGCCCCTCCCCCAAGCTGGGGCCCAGCCCCACTCGCAGAGGCTCCAGAGAAGCCACACCTCCAGATCCCACCTTCAACCCCGGGCCCTACCTCATTCTGGGTCCTAGCACCGCCCACTGGACCGGGCCCAGGAGCAGGCCCAACTTGAGAACTCCTCCCACTCCAGGACCCATCCCTACCCCGGCCTCTTTTCTTACCCTCTTCTCAGGCTGAGCCCCACCTCTACGCCAGGCCAAGCCTCCCAGCAATGCACACCCCCACCACAACCTCAGCCCTCTCGTCTGGGAGGTCCTCCAGCCAGCTGGGGTCCCCGCCCAGGCTCTCTCACCTCACCGGATCCCGCCCCCTGTCCCTGCTCACTGTCGAAGTAGCTGGTGTCATCCTCGGACTCCAGGTGCGGGATGAACTCGGCCTTCTGCCTCAGCAGTCCTGTCCAGTCCAGGTCTCGAAAGAAACTGTGCTGCTTCACCTCAAAGGCACCACCTGGGGAGGGAGCAGGTGGAGTGGGGAGGGGAGGCGGTCCCGGAGGGGCTGAAGGCCAGCCCAGCAGACAGCCCCAGACCGCGGCCCTGGGAGTCCTGCTCTCTGACAGCGGCCCCCCGCCCTCAGTTTCTCTGAAAAGCAGACCCCTCACCTGCCCCAAGCCGGACCAAGGGGTTGGTCTGCAGGAGACTGGATATCAGGAGCTGGGCATCCGAGGGCAGGGCCTCGTCCCCCTCTGGCCACAGGATGTCATCTGCAGAAAAGGTGGGCCTGGGGGTCACTTTTTGGAGTCTACGAGGCCTTGGGGTGGCCCATGACCCCACGCCCCCTCCTGCCCACCACGGAGGCACGCACCGCTGATGACCTGTCCGAAGAGTTCTTCGGGCGTGTCTCCAAAGAAGGGTACGCAGCCCACCAGGAACTCATAGAGAATGATGCCCATGGCCCACCAGTCCACCGGCTTGCCGTAGCCCTGGCGCAGGATGACCTCGGGTGCGATGTACTCTGGGGTCCCACACACCTGGGGGCAGGCCGTCAGCCTGCGCCCTGGCCGCAGGAGGGGCCTCGAGGGAGAGCCGAGCCCCCCACCAGGCCCTGGGCCCCGCGGTTCTGTCGGGTCACTCCACCCACGGTGACCCCCATGCCCGCACACACACCTGTTTGTCCAGGAACTCCCGGGCGTCCTTCTCAATGTGGCCTTCATACAGGTTGGTGGTGAGGCTCATAAGCCCCATCTTGGAGAGGCCAAAATCCGTGAGCTTGATGTGCCCCATAGAGGTGATGAGTAGGCTGCAATGGGTGGGGGGAGGGTCGGGTCTCAGAAGTGAGGCCCAGGTCCACTCCTGTCCCTCCCATGCCGCGGCTTCCCGACCAGCAGGGAGGCAGTGATGGGAAGGGCCAAGGCTCACTTGTCAGGCTTGAGGTCGCGGTGAACGATGCCGTAGTTGTGCAAATACTCCAGAGCCAGCACCGTCTCGGCAAAGTACATGCGCGCCATCTCCACAGGCAGCGCCCCAATGTTCTTCAGCAGGGTGGCGCAGTCCCCCCCTGTGGGGGAAGGAGTTGGCCCGTGTGAAGAGCGAGGCACCCTCAGCCTAGAGCTGAGCCCTCAACATGCACCATAACATCGAGTCCTCACCTCACATGGCTCCCATTTCACAGCTAAGGAAGACTGAGGCTCAGAGAGGGGCCTCCCTCTCCCCGGATCACATGGGGAGTGCCCTCTACCAGGCTTCTCTCCTCCTCTTAGCCATCCTCCAAAGTTAATATGATCAGCTGATTTCACAGGGGAGGGGACTGAAACTCAGAGAGAGGTTGGGTCGCGCAAGGAGTCGATGCTGGAGGATAGATCTGGCCAGTACAAAAGCCTGACTTGTTTTTTTTTTCCTAAGATTTTATTTTTAAGTAATTTCCACACCCAACATGGATGGGGCTCGAACTCATGACTCCAAGATCAAAGGTCACATACTCTTCCAACTGAGCCAGCCAGGCACCCCAAGCCTGCCTGCTTATTGACTGAATCTGGAAGCATATGGCTCTTGATCTCCTGGAGTCTGAATCTTGATGGTCTGGGGCCTTAAAATGTAGATTCCTGGCCCCCACCCGATTGACTGTAAACAGCATTCGTGTTTTGGTCTCCTAAGATCCGTTCCTCCTTCCTGTTACAAAGGCTGGGGTTTCTTCCAGGCGCAGCAGCCAGACCAGCATGTAACCCAAGTTGCTTCAGTGAGTCAGTCCCCGACTAACTTTCCCTTCTATTTTCACAAAGATTGCTGATCTCATAGGATGTAAACTGGGATCGGCTGGATAGCAACTCTGCTACATCAGAGCCTGTCTAGAGGGAAGTCTACACATGGAAGGACAGGGTCAAGAGACGAAGAGATTCCTGATGACATAGTTTGAGCACCCAGATACAGCCATTCCTGAAGGTGGCATGATTTTTTTTTAATCACAAGTCAACAACTTCCTTCCTTCCTTCCTTCCTTCCTTCCTTCCTTCCTTCCTTCCTTCC